>NW_027003865.1:0-5182 GCF_036934945.1 Oncorhynchus masou masou
CTGTTCCTGTCATGTCTTGTTATGTCTGTTCCTGTCCTTTCTCTTCACTCTGTCTCTCTCTGCTGGTCTTTTTAGGTTACCTTCTCTGTCTCTCATTCTTCAGCTGTTCTACATCTCCCCTAACTAGCTCATTCACTCTTTCACACCTGTTCTCTCTTCCCCCTCTGATTAGGTCTCTATTTCTCTCTCTGTTCCTGCTACTTTCAGTGTCTGATTCTTGTTTGTGTTTTTGATGCCAGAAGCAAGCTGTCGTCTCGTTTGCTTCCACCTTGTCCTATCCTGTCGGAGTCTGCCTGGCAGGTGCATCCTGCACTATACTACGTTCTTTTTGTTCCATTGTCAACGTTGGAAGAGGATTTATGCCATTCCTGTTTTTCATTAAAGAACTCTGTTTTCTGTTAAAACCGCTTTTGGGTCTTCACTCAAGTACATAACAGAAGAATCAGACCAAGAATGGACCCAGCGGCTCCGGACCCTTTTCACTCCGCCGTCGAGATCCAGGGAGCGATGCTAGGCAGACACGGAGGAATTGTCTGCTGCTCGACATGCCGGTGAGACCCTGGCCGTCAGTCTCCGACCTCACAAGACAGGTTCACCAACTCCACCTCGATCCACCGCCCGCTTCCAGGGTTTCCCGGTCTCCGGGCCCAGGATCAACAACCCGCCCTGTTACTCTGAGGGGAGCCCACAGGTACCACTCATTCCTCACTCAGTGTGATGTGGTGTGTTCTCTCTCCAGCCCAACACTCCAGGAGAGCGCAGCCCGCATCGCCTACGTCATTTCTCTCCTTAACGGACGGGCGCGTGAGTGGGAACGGCAATCTGGGAGGCGAGGAGGCTGAGTGTATTAACCAGTTTCAGGACTTTAAGGAGGGAGATAATCACGGGTTTTGACCGTTCTGTTTTTGGGAGGAGGCTTCCAGGGCCCTGTCTTCCCTATGTCAGGGGAATCGATCCATAACGGATTATTCTATTGAGTTTCGCACTCTCGCTGCCTCTAGTGACTGGAGCAGGCCGGCTTTGCTCGCTCGTTTTCTGGAGAAAGTCTCCTCGTCAGAGTTGGGGATGGATCCTCTCCCGGGAGGTTCCTTCCAGTCTGGACTCCTTAATAGCCCTCGCTATTCGCATAGACGACGGTTTGATCTTCGTCGCCGAGCTCGTGGAAAGGAGCTCGCGTTCTCACGTTGCTCCCCTCTCCACATCACTGCCACCCTGCCCGCATCACTGCCACCCTCCGCCGGCTCGGATGCTGAGCCTATGCAGCTGGGGGTATCCGCATCTCGGCCAAGGAGAAGGAACGGAGAATCCAATCGCCTCTGTCTCTCTGCGGCTCCGCTGGTCATTTTGTCACCTCATGTCCAGTAAAAGCCAGAGCTCATCAGTAAGGGGAGGGCTACTGGTGGCGCAACTACTCAGGCCTCTCCTTCTGGATCACGCACTACCTTTCGGTCCATCTCCGCTGGCCGGTTCATCTGCTTCCTGCAGTGCCTTGATAGACTCTGGGGCGGAGGGCTGTTTTATGGACGAGACCTGGGCTCGGGAACATGACATTCCTCTCAGACAGTTAGGGGAGCCCACGGCCCTTGTTCGCTTTAGATGGTAGTTCTCTCCCCAAGATTCAGCGTGAGAGGCGCTGCCTTTAACCCTCACTGTCTCTGGTAATCATAAGCGAAACCATTTCTTTTTAATTTTTCGTTCACCTTTTACACCTGTTGTTTTGGGTCATCCCTGGCTAGTGCGCCATAACCCTTCTATTAATTGGTCTAGTAATACTATCCTATCCTGGAATGTTTCTTGTCATGTGACCTGTTTAATGTCTGCTATCCCTCCTGTTTCCTCTGTCCTCTTCTTCACAGGAGGAGCCTGGCGATTTGACAGGGGTGCCGGAGGGTATCACGATCTGCGCACGGTGTTCAGTCGTTCCAAGGCCACTTCTCTCTCCCTCCACACCGGTCGTATGACTGTAGTATTGATCTCCTTCAGGGAACTACTCCCCCCGGGAGTAGATTATACTCTCTACTGTCGGCTCCCGAACGTAAGGCTCTCGAGGATTATTTGTCGGTTTCGCTCGACGCCGGTACCATAGTCTCCTCCTCTCCCGCCGGAGCGGGGTTTTTTTTTTGTTCAGAAGGGACGGGTCCCTGCGCCCATGCGTGGATTATCGAGGGCTGAATGACATAACAGTTAAGAATCGTTATCCGCTTCTCTCTTATGTCTTCAGCCTTCGAGATCCTGCAGGGAGCCAGGTTTTTTCACCAAATTGGACCTTTGTAACGCCTACCATCTCGTGCGCATCAGGGAGGGGGACGAGTGGAAGCGGCAACACTCCGTTAGGGCACTTTGAATACCGGGTTCTTCCTTTCGGCCTCGTTAACGCTCAGCTGTCTTTCAGGCACTAGTTAACGACGTCCTGAGAGACATGCTGAACATTTTTGTTTTCGTTTACATAGACGATATCCTGATTTTTCACCGTCTCTCTCGATTCATGTTCAGCTTACGTGCGGCCAACGTCCTCAGCGCCTTTTGGAGAACTGTCTTTATGTGAAGGCTGAGAAGTGCACTTTTCATGCCGCCTCTGTCCCTTTTCTCGGTTCCGTTATTTCCGCTGAGGGCATTAAGATGGATCCCGCTAAGGTCCAGGCTGTCATTGATTGGCCCACGTTCCTAAGTCGCGTCGAGCTGCAGCGCTTTCTGGGCTTCGCTAATTTCTATCGTCGTTTCATCCGTAATTTCGGTCAGGTGGCAGCTCCCCTCACAGCCCTTACTTCTGTTAAGACGTGCTTTAAGTGGTCCGTTTCCGCCCAGGGAGCTTTTGATCTTCTTAAGAATCGTTTTACATCCGCACCTATTCTTGTTACACCTGACATCTCTAGTCAGTTTGTTGTTGAGGTTGACGCGTCAGAGGTGGGCGTGGGAGCCATTCTTTCTCAGCGCTCTCTCTCTGACGGCAAGAGTCCATCCTTGCGCGTTTTCTCTCATCGCTTATCGCCGTCAGAACGTAACTATGATGTTGGTAATCTTGAACTGCTCGCCATCCGCTTAGCCCTAGGCGAATGGCGACAGTGGTTGGAGGCGACCGTTCCTTTTGTCGTTTGGACTGACCATAGGAACCTTGAGTACATCCGTTCAGCCAAACGACTTAATGCGCGTCAGGCTCGTTGGGCTCTGTTTTTCGCTCGTTTCGAGTTTGTTATTTCTTATCGTCCGGGCTCAAAAAACACCAAGCCTGATGCTTTATCTCGTCTCTTCAGTTCTTCTGAGGTCTCCACCCGACCCCGGGGGATTCTCCCTGAAGGGCGTGTTGTCGGGTTGACTGTCTGGGAATTGAGGAGGCAGGTAAAGCAAGCACTCGCTCACACTCCGTCGCCGCGAGCTTGTCCTAGGAACCTTCTGTTCGTTCCCGTTCCTACTCGTCCGGCCGTTCTTCAGTGGGCCCACTCTGCCAAGTTAGCCGGCCACCCCGGCGTTGGAGTACGCTCGCTTCCATTCGCCAGCGTTTCTGGTGGCCCACTCGGGAACGTGACGCGCGTCGATTTGTCGCCGCTTGTTCGGTCTGCGCGCAGACTAAATCTAGGAACTCTCCTCACCGGCCGTCTCAGACCGCTTCCCATTCCCTCTGTTCGTGGTCTCACATCGCTTTAGATTTCATCCCACGGACTGCCTTCATCAGCGGGAAGACCAGTTATTCTTACGGTTATCGATAGATTCTCTAAGGCGGCTCATTTCATTCCTCTCGCTAAGCTCCCTTCTGCTAAGGAGACGGCTCAGATCATTATCGAGAATGTTTTCCGAATTCATGGCCTTCCGTCTGACGTCGTTTCCGACAGAGGCCCGCAGTTCACGTCTCAATTTTGGAGGGAGTTTGCCGTTTGATTGGGGCTTCCGTCAGTCTCTCGTCCGGCTTTCATCCCCAGTCTAACGGTCAAGCCGAACGGGCCAATCAGACTGTTGGTCGCATTTTACGCAGTCTTTCTTTTCGTAACCCTGCGTCTTGGTCAGAACAGCTCCCCTGGACGATGCGCCCAGCAACTCGCTTCCTCGTCTGCTACCGGTCTATCTCCTTTTGAGTAGCCTCGGGTACCAGCCTCCGCTGTTCTCATCTCAGCTCGCCGAGTCCTGCGTCCCCTCCGCTCAGGCTTTGTCCAGCGTTGCGACGCACCTGGAAGGGGGTCAGGTCGGCACTTTGCCGTAATAGGGCGCAGACTGTGAGGGCCGCTAATAGCGTAGGACCAAGAGTCCTAGATATTGTTGCGGTCAGAGAGTATGGCTCTCCACTCAGAACCTTCCCCTTAAGACAGCTTCTGCAAGTTGGCCCCGCGGTTCATTGGTCCGTTCCGTATTTCCCAGGTCATTAATCCTGTCGCAGTGCGACTTCTTCTCCAGCGCTATCTTCGTCGCGTTCACCCGGTCTTCCATGTCTCCTGTGTTAAGCCCGTTCTTGGCGCCCCGCTCGTCCCTCCCCCCCATCCTTGTCGAGGCGCACCCATCTACAGGGTTCGTAAGATTTTGGACATGCGCCCTCGGGGCGTGGTCATCAGTACCTAGTGGATTGGGAGGTACGGTCCCTGAGGAGAGGAGTTGGGTTCCCTCTCGGGACGTGCTGGACCGTTCGCTGATCGATGATTTCCTCCGTTGCCGCCAGGTTTCATCTCCCGAGTGCGCCAGGAGCGCTCGGTGAGTGGGGGTACTGTCATGTCTTGTTATGTCTGTTCCTGTCCTTTCTCTTCACTCTGTCTCTCTCTGCTGGTCTTTTTAGGTTACCTTCTCTGTCTCTCATTCTTCAGCTGTTCTACATCTCCCCTAACTAGCTCATTCACTCTTTCACACCTGTTCTCTCTTCCCCCTCTGATTAGGTCTCTATTTCTCTCTCGGTTCCTGCTACTTTCAGTGTCTGATTCTTGTTTGTGTTTTTGATGCCAGAAGCAAGCTGTCAGTCTCGTTTGCTTCCACCTTGTCCTATCCTGTCGGAGTCTGCCTGGCAGGTGCATCCTGCACTATACTACGTTCTTTTTGTTCCATTGTCTACGTTGGAAGAGGATTTATGCCATTCCTGTTTTTCATTAAAGAACTCTGTTTTCTGTTAAAACCGCTTTTGCGTCTTCACTCAAGTACATAACAGTTCCCTATAGTTCAATATTCCCTATAGTTCCCTGTTCCCTATAGTTCCCTGTTCCCTATAGTT
>NW_027003866.1:0-5182 GCF_036934945.1 Oncorhynchus masou masou
AAATCAAATCAAATTTTATTTGTCACATACACATGGTTAGCAGATGTTAATGCGAGTGTAGTGAAATGCTTGTGCTTCCAGTTCTGACAATGCAGTAATAACCAACAAGTAATCTAACTAACAATTCCAAAACTAATATCTTATACACAGTGTAAGGGGATAAAGAATATGTACATAAACATATGAATGAGTGATGGTGCAGAGCAGCATAGGCAAGATACAGTAGATGGTATCGAGTACAGTATATACATATGAGATGAGTATGTAAACAAAGTGGCATAGTTAAAGTGGCTAGTGATACATGTATTACATAAGGATGCAGTAGATGATAGAGTACAGTATATACGTATACATATGAGATGAATAATGTAGGGTATGTAAACATTATATTAGGTAGCATTGTTTAAAGTGGCTAGTGATATATTTTACATCCTTTCCCATCAATTCCCATTATTGAAGTAGCTGGAGTTGAGTCAGTGTGTTGGCAGCAGCCACTCAATGTTAGTGGTTGCTGTTTAACAGTCTGATGGCCTTGAGATAGAAGCTGTTTTTCAGTCTCTCGGTCCCAGCTTTGATGCACCTGTACTGACCTCGCCTTCTGGATGATAGCGGGGTGAACAGGCAGTGGCTCGGGTGGGTGTTGTCCTTGATGATCTTTATGGACTGCCTGTAACATCGGGTGGTGTAGGTGTCCTGGAGGGCAAGTAGTTTGCCCCCGGTGATACGTTGTGCAGACCTCACTACCCTCTGGAGAGCCTTACGGTTGTGGGCGGAGCAGTTGCCGTACCAGGCGGTGATACAGCTCGCCAGGATGCTCTCGATTGTGCATCTGTAGAAGTTTGTGAGTGTTTTTTGGTGACAAGCCGAATTTCTTCAGCCTCCTGAGGTTGAAGGGCGCTGCTGCGCCTTCTTCACGATGCTGTCTGTGTGAGTGGACCAATTTAGTTTGTCTGTGATGTGTATGCCGAGGAACTTACAACCCTCTCCACTACTGTTCCATCGATGTGGATAGGGGGGTGTTCCCTCTGCTGTTTCCTGAAGTCCACAATCATCTCCTTAGTTTTGTTGACGTTGAGTATGAGGTTATTGTCCTGACACCACACTCCGAGGGCCCTCACCTCCGCCCTGTAGGCCGTCTCGTCGTTGTTGGTAATCAAGCCTACCACTGTTGTGTCGTCCGCAAACTTGATGATTGAGTTGGAGGCGTGCGTTGCCGCGCAGTCGTGGGTGAACAGGGAGTACAGGAGAGGGCTCAGAACGCACCCTTGTGGGGCCCCAGTGTTGAGGATCAGCGGGGTGGAGATGTTGTTGCCTACCCTCACCACCTGGGGCGGCCCGTCAGGAAGTCCAGTACCCAGTTTCACAGGGGCGGGGTCGAGACCCAGGGTCTCGAGCTTGATGACGAGCTTGGAGGGTACTATGGTGTTAAATGCCGAGCTGTAGTCGATGAACAGCATTCTCACATAGGTATTCCTCTTGTCCAGATGGGTTAGGGCAGTGTGCAGTGTGGTTGAGATTGCGTCGTCTGTGGACCTATTTGGGCGGTAAGCAAATTGGAGTGGGTCTAGGGCAGACATGGGCAAACTACGGCCCGCGGGCCACATACGGCCCGTTAGGCTTTTAATCCGGCCCGCCGAACTTGTCCAAATTATAGTAAAAACCTCATTTTTCCCCTTTCCCTGCAATGCCCACGTTTCCCCAATAGATGGCGCACTCAAAACACATTGACCGTTGTTGGAGTGGCGCGTATTTCTCTTTATTTCACTTTAATTTTCACTTCGTTTCACGTCACCATTAAGCCCTTCTGTGAAAATGAGCGGACCAAAGAGAAGGAAAGTGGACAGCGAATGCCGAGTGTTTAATAAGGAGTGGACAACAAAATACTTCTTCACTGAAGTCCGATAAACGGCTGTATGTCTGATATACCAAGAAGCTGTTGCGGTTTTCAAAGAGTACAATATCAGCCGTCACTTTGCCACGAAGCATGCAAACTATGCTAGCAAGCAGTCAACACAAGAACGGGCGGCTACTGCTCAGAGGTTGGCAGCTAATTTACAGAGTCAACAGAACTTTTTCACCGACAAACTGCAATTCAAGAGTCAAGTACCAAGGCAAGTTATTTGCTGGCATTCAAATTAGCAAAGGCTAGCAAGCCTTTCTCCGAAGGCGAGTTTTTGAAAGAGTGCATGGTAGAGACAGCAGGTCTCTTGTGTCCGGAGAGCAAAGCCAAGTTTGAAAAAATCAGTTTAGCACGCAGGACAGTGACTCGCCGCGTGGAACTGATTGACGAAGATATAGTCAGCGAGTTAAACAAAAAGGCGGAGTCCTATACGTTATATTCACTAGCACTGGATGAAAGTAACGACATAAAAGACACTGCTCAGCTCCTAATTTTTATCCGAGGGATTAACGACAGTTTTGAGATAACGGAGGAGCTTTTGAGCATGGAATCACTGAAAGGGAAAACGCGAGGAGAGGACTTATATGAACAGTTTTTCTGCTGTGTTATGAAAAAATGCATATGGAAAGTTTGGAAGTGCGTCTTTTAATTAAGAGCAATGCGCATTTACGCACAGCAGCGGTACAGTAGCTTAATTAACACGCCGCACATCGCTCTTAATTTAAATTTAAATTTTCAGCTGATATTTAATACAGCCTATGTCTGTGTGCTTGGCAACGATACACGTGTACTGTTTGCGCGTGAAGGCGAGGGCGTCCGTGGCGAGTTTGTAGAGAGCGCGGTCAGGACAATCCATCCATGATTTTGCGGAGTTTAACACAAGTAGATATTATTGAGCTTGAGTATTTCGTTGTGTAATAATATGTTTTGAATGTTGAAAGTGATTCCATTTTTCAATAAATGTTGATTTCTTTAACTTTGCACCTTCGATTGAAACTTATTAAAAACAGACGCAATCTTGATAAATCACAATGCGTATGTTATTTTAATCTATTTACATTTCCTCCTCCCAGTATCTCCGAAATAGTATGTAAATGCCATATCTTGCATATTCCTTGAGACAAATTTATTAACTGATAAGGGCTATTTTTCACATTTGAAAGACAGTTAATAAATTGGGTTGTAGTGTTCTTACTGTGCTATGAGGTTTGCACACACTACATTTAATGCTTTAGTATATCCGGCCCAAACACTCCCTCCAAATGCTCCTGGCCCGGCCCCTCTGTCAAATTTTAGAACCCATTGTGGCCCGTGAGTCAAAAAGTTTGCCCACCTCTGGTCTAGGGTGTCAGGTAGGGTGGACGTGATATGGTCCTTGACTAGTCTCTCAAAGCACTTCATGATGACGGAAGTGAGTGCTACGGGGCGGTAGTCATTTAGCTCAGTTACCTTAGCTTTCTTGGGAACAGGAACAATGGTGGCCCTCTTGAAGCATGTGGGAACAGCAGACTGGCATAGGGATTGATTGAATATGTCCGTAAACACACCATCCAGCTGGTCTGCGCATGCTCTGATGCCGTCTGGGCCTGCAGCCTTGCGAGGGTTAACACGTTTAAATGTTTTACTCACCTCGGCTGCAGTGAAGGAGAGACCGCATATTTCCGTTGCAGGCCGTGTCAGTGGCACTGTATTGTCCTCAAAGCGGGCAAAAAAGTTATTTAGTCTGCCTGGGAGCAAGACATCCTGGTCCGTGACTGAGCTGGATTTCATCTTGTAGTCCGTGATTGACTGTAGACCCTGCCACATACCTCTTGTGTCTGAGCCGTTGAATTGAGATTCTACTTTGTCTCTATACTGACGCTTAGCTTGTTTGATTGCCTTACGGAGGGAATAGCTGCACTGTTTGTATTCGGTCATGTTACCAGTCACCTTGCTCTGATTAAAAGCAGTGGTTCGCACTTTCAGTTTCACGCGAATGCTGCCATCAATCCACGGTTTCTGGTTAGGGAATGTTTTAATCGTTGCTATGGGAACGACATCTTCAACGCACGTTCTAATGAACTCGCACGCCGAATCAGCGTATTCGTCAATGTTGTTGCCTGACGCAATACGAAACATGTCCCAGTCCACGTGATGGAAGCAGTCTTGGAGTGTGGAATCAGCTTGGTCGGACCAGCGTTGGACAGACCTCAGCGTGGGAGCTTCTTGTTTTAGTTTCTGTCTGTAGGCAGGGATCAGCAAAATGGAGTCGTGGTCAGCTTTTCCGAAAGGGGGCGGGGCAGGGCCTTATATGCGTCGCGGAAGTTAGAATAACAGTGATCCAAGGTTTTGCCAGCCCTGGTGGCGCAATTGATATGCTGATACATTTTAGGGAGTCTTGTTTTCAGATTAGCCTTGTTAAAATCCCCAGCAACAATGAATGCAGCCTCAGGATGTATGGATTCCAGTTTGCAAAGAGTCAAATAAAGTTCGTTCAGAGCCATCGATGTGTCTGCTTGGGGGGGAATATATACGGCTGTGATTATAATCGAAGAGAATTCTCTTGGTAGATAATGCGGTCTACATTTGATTGTGAGGAATTCTAAATCAGGTGAACAGCAGGATTTGAGTTCCTGTATGTTTCTGTGATCACACCACGTCTCGTTAGCCATAAGGCATACGCCCCGCCACTCTTCTTACCAGAAAGGTGTTTGTTTCTGTCGGCACGATGTGTGGAGAAACCCGCTGGCTGCACCGCATCCGAGAGCGTCTCTCCAGTGAGCCATGTTTCCGTGAAGCAAAGAACGTTACAGTCTCTGATGTCCCTCGCTCTGGATAAGAGCGTCTGCTAAATAACTTAAATGTAAATGTAATGTAAATGTCCCTCTGGAATGCTACCTTTGCTCTGATTTCATCAAACTTGTTGTCAAGAGACTGGACATTGGCGAGAAGAATGCTAGGAAGTGGGGCACGATGTGCCCGTCTCCGTAGTCTGACCAGAAGACCGCCTCGTTTCCCTCTTTTACGAATTCGTTTTTTTGGGTCGCTGGCTGGGATCCATTCCGTTGTCCTGGTTGAAAGGCAGAACACAGGATCCGCTTCGCGAAAGTTATATTCTTGGTCGTACTGATGGTGAGTTGACGCTGATCTTATATTCAGTAGTTCTTCTCGACTGTATGTAATGAAACCTAAGATGACCTGGGGTACTAATGTAAGAAATAACATGTAAAAAAACAAAAAACTGCATAGTTTCCTAGGAACTCAAAGCGAGGAGGCCATCTCTGTCGGCGCCGGAAGTTGGGT
>NW_027003867.1:0-5182 GCF_036934945.1 Oncorhynchus masou masou
ATTGTTATGTACTTGAGTGAAGACCCAAAAGCGGTTTTAACAGAAAACAGAGTTCTTTAATGAAAAACAGGAATGGCATAAATCCTCTTCCAACGTAGTCAATGGAACAAAAAGAACGTTAGTATAATGCAGGATGCACCTGCCAGGCAGACTCCGACAGGATAGGACAAGGTGGAAGCAAACGGGACGACAGCTTGCTTCTGGCATCAAAAACACAAACAAGAATCAGACACTGAAAGTAGCAGGAACAGAGAGAAATAGAGACCTAATCAGAGGGGAAGAGAGAACAGGTGGGAAAGAGTGAATGAGCTAGTTAGGGGAGATGTAGAACAGCTGAAGAATGAGAGACAGAGAAGGTAACCTAAAAAGACCAGCAGAGAGAGACAGAGTGAAGAGAAAGGACAGGAACAGACATAACAAGACATGACAGTACCCCCCCACTCACCGAGCGCCTCCTGGCGCACTCGAGGAGGAAACCTGGCGGCAACGGAGGAAATCATCGATCAGCGGAACGGTCCAGCACGTCCCGAGAGGGAACCCAACTCCTCTCCTCAGGACCGTACCCCTCCCAATCCACTAGGTACTGATGACCCACGGCCCCGAGGGCGCATGTCCAAAATCTTACGAACCCTGTAGATGGGTGCGCCCTCGACAAGGATGGGGGGGGAGGGACGAGCGGGGCGCGAAGAACGGGCTTAACACAGGAGACATGGAAGACCGGGTGAACGCGACGAAGATAGCGCGGGAGAAGAAGTCGCACTGCGACAGGATTAATGACCTGAGAAATACGGAACGGACCAATGAACCGCGGGGCCAACTTGCGAGAAGCTGTCTTAAGGGGAAGGTTCTGAGTGGAGAGCCATACTCTCTGACCGCAACAATATCTAGGACTCTTGGTCCTACGCTTATTAGCGGCCCTCACAGTCTGCGCCCTATTACGGCAAAGTGCCGACCTGACCCCCCTTCCAGGTGCGCTCGCAACGCTGGACAAAAGCCTGAGCGGAGGGACGCAGGACTCCGAGCTGAGATGAGAACAGCGGAGGCTGGTACCCGAGGCTACACTGAAAAGGAGATAGACCGGTAGCAGACGAAGGAGGCGAGTTGTCGTCGTCTGCCCAAGGGGGAGCTGTTCTGACCAAGACGCAGGGTTCCGAAAAGAAGGGCTGCGTAAATCGACCAACAGTCTGATTGGCCCGTTCGGCTTGACCGTTAGACTGGGGATGAAAGCCGGACGAGACTGCGGAAGCCCCAATCAAAGCGGCAAAACTCCCTCCAAAATTGAGACGTGAACTGCGGGCCTCTGTCGGAAGCGACGTCAGATGGAAGGCCTTGGGTCGGAAAACATTCTCGATAATGATCTGAGCCGTCTCCTTAGCAGAAGGGAGAAGCAGCGAGAGGAATGAAATGAGCAGCCTTAGAGAATCTATCGACAACCGTAAGAATAACTGTCTTCCCCGCTGATGAAGGCAGTCCGGTGATAAATCTAAAGCGATGTGAGACCACGGTCGAGAGGGAATGGGAAGCGGTCTGAGACGGCCGGCAGGAGGAGAGTTCCCAGATTTAGTCTGCGCGCAGACCGAACAAGCGGCGACAAATCGACGCGCGTCACGTTCCCGAGTGGGCCACCAGAAACGCTGGCGAATGGAAGCGAGCGTACCCCGAACGCCGGGGTGGCCGGCTAACTTGGCAGAGTGGGCCCACTGAAGAACGGCCGGACGAGTAGGAACGGGGAACGAACAGAAGGTTCCTAGGACAAGCTCGCGGCGACGGAGTGTGAGCGAGTGCTTGCTTTACCTGCCTCTCAATTCCCCAGACAGTCAACCCGACAACACGCCCGTCAGGGAGAATCCCCTCGGGGTCGGTGGAGACCTCAGAAGAACTGAAGAGACGAGATAAAGCATCAGGCTTGGTGTTTTTGAGCCCGGACGATAAGAAATAACAAACTCGAAACGAGCGAAAAACAGAGCCCAACGAGCCTGACGCGCATTAAGTCGTTTGGCTGAACGGATGTACTCAAGGTTCCTATGGTCAGTCCAAACGACAAAGGAACAGTCGCCCCCTCCAACCACTGTCGCCATTCGCCTAGGGCTAAGCGGATGGCGAGCAGTTCGCGATTACCAACATCATAGTTACGTTCTGACGGCGATAAGCGATGAGAGAAAAACGCGCAAGGATGGACCTTGCCGTCAGAGAGAGAGCGCTGAGAAAGAATGGCTCCCACGCCCACCTCTGACGCGTCAACCTCAACAACAAACTGACTAGAGATGTCAGGTGTAACAAGAATAGGTGCGGATGTAAAACGATTCTTAAGAAGATCAAAAGCTCCCTGGGCGGAAACGGACCACTTAAAGCACGTCTTAACAGAAGTAAGGGCTGTGAGGGGAGCTGCCACCTGACCGAAATTACGGATGAAACGACGATAGAAATTAGCGAAGCCCAGAAGCGCTGCAGCTCGACGCGTGACTTAGGAACGGGCCAATCAATGACAGCCTGGACCTTAGCGGGATCCATCTTAATGCCCTCAGCGGAAATAACGGAACCGAGAAAAGGGACAGAGGCGGCATGAAAAGTGCACTTCTCAGCCTTCACATAAAGACAGTTCTCCAAAAGGCGCTGGAGGACGCGTCGCACGTGCTGAACATGAATCGAGAGAGACGGTGAAAAAATCAGGATATCGTCCATGTAAACGAAAACAAAAATGTTCAGCATGTCTCTCAGGACGTCGTTAACTAGTGCCTGAAAGACAGCTGGAGCGTTAACGAGGCCGAAAGGAAGAACCCGGTATTCAAAGTGCCCTAACGGAGTGTTAAACGCCGTCTTCCACTCGTCCCCCTCCCTGATGCGCACGAGATGGTAGGCGTTACGAAGGTCCAATTTGGTGAAAAACCTGGCTCCCTGCAGGATCTCGAAGGCTGAAGACATAAGAGGAAGCGGATAACGATTCTTAACTGTTATGTCATTCAGCCCTCGATAATCCACGCATGGGCGCAGGGACCCGTCCTTCTTCTGAACAAAAAAAACCCCGCTCCGGCGGGAGAGGAGGAGGAGACTATGGTACCGGCGTCGGCGAAACCGACAAATAATCCTCGAGAGCCTTACGTTCGGGAGCCGACAGAGAGTATAATCTACCCCGGGGGAGTAGTTCCCGGAAGGAGATCAATACTACAGTCATACGACCGGTGTGGAGGGAGAGAAGTGGCCTTGGAACGACTGAACACCGTGCGCAGATCGTGATACTCCTCCGGCACCCCTGTCAAATCGCCAGGCTCCTCCTGTGAAGAAGAGACAGAGGAAACAGGAGGGATAGCAGACATTAAACAGGTCACATGACAAGAAACATTCCAGGATAGGATAGTATTACTAGACCAATTAATAGAAGGGTTATGGCGCACTAGCCAGGGATGACCCAAAACAACAGGTGTAAAAGGTGAACGAAAAATTAAAAAAGAAATGGTTTCGCTATGATTACCAGAGACAGTGAGGGTTAAAGGCAGCGTCTCACGCTGAATCTTGGGGAGAGAACTACCATCTAAAGCGAACAAGGCCGTGGGCTCCCTAACTGTCTGAGAGGAATGTCATGTTCCCGAGCCCAGGTCTCGTCCATAAAACAGCCCTCCGCCCCAGAGTCTATCAAGGCACTGCAGGAAGCAGATGAACCGGGCCAGCGGAGATGGACCGGAAAGGTAGTGCGTGATCCAGAAGGAGAGGCCTGAGTAGTTGCGCTCACCAGTAGCCCTCCTCTTACTGATGAGCTCTGGCTTTTACTGGACATGAGGTGACAAAATGACCAGCGGAGCCGCAGTAGAGACAGAGGCGATTGGTGATTCTCCGTTCCTTCTCCTTGGCCGAGATGCGGATACCCCCCAGCTGCATAGGCTCAGCATCCGAGCCGGCGGAGGAGGGTGGCAGTGATGCGGCAGGTGGCAGTGATGTGGAGAGGGAGCAACGGAGAACGCGAGCTCCTTTCCACGAGCTCGGCGGCGAAGATCAAACCGTCGCTCTATGCGAATAGCGAGAGCTATTAAGGAGTCCAGACTGGAAGGAACCTCCCGGGAGAGGATCTCATCCTTAACCTCGACGAGGAGACCCTCCAGAAAACGAGCGAGCAAAGCCGGCTCGTTCCAGTCACTAGAGGCAGCGAGTGCGAAACTCAATAGAATAATCCGTTATGGATCGATTCCCCTGACATAGGGAAGACAGGGCCCTGGAAGCCTCCTCCCCAAAAACAGAACGGTCAAAAACCCGTATCATCTCCTCCTTAAAGTCCTGATACTGGTTAATACACTCAGCCCTCGCCTCCCAGATTGCCGTGCCCCACTCACGCGCCCGTCCGGTAAGGAGAGAAATGACGTAGGCGATGCGGGCTGCGCTCCTGGAGTAAGTGTTGGGCTGGAGAGAGAACACCACATCACACTGAGTGAGGAATGAGCGGCACTCAGTGGGCTCCCCAGAGTAACACGGCGGGTTGTTGATCCTGGGCTCCGGAGACTCGGAAACCCTGGAAGTGGGCGGTGGATCGAGGTGGAGTTGGTGAACCTGTCTTGTGAGGTCGGAGACTTGGACGGCCAGGGTCTCAACGGCATGTCGAGCAGCAGACAATTCCTCCTCGTGTCTGCCTAGCATCGCTCCCTGGATCTCGACGGCGGAGTGAAAAGGGTCCGGAGCCGCTGGGTCCATTCTTGGTCTGATTCTTCTGTTATGTACTTGAGTGAAGACCCAAAGCGGTTTTAACAGAAAACAGAGTTCTTTAATGAAAAACAGGAATGGCATAAATCCTCTTCCAACGTAGTCAATGGAACAAAAGAACGTTAGTATAATGCAGGATGCACCTGCCAGGCAGACTCCGACAGGATAGGACAAGGTGGAAGCAAACGAGACGACAGCTTGCTTCTGGCATCAAAAACACAAACAAGAATCAGACACTGAAAGTAGCAGGAACAGAGAGAGAAATAGAGACCTAATCAGAGGGGAAGAGAGAACAGGTGGGAAAGAGTGAATGAGCTAGTTAGGGGAGATGTAGAACAGCTGAAGAATGAGAGACAGAGAAGGTAACCTAAAAAGACCAGCAGAGAGAGACAGAGTGAAGAGAAAGGACAGGAACAGACATAACAAGACGTGACCAATGATGGCTGCAGACGGTGGGTTAACTGCCTTGTTCAGAGGGCAGAGCGACAGATTTTTA
>NW_027003868.1:0-5182 GCF_036934945.1 Oncorhynchus masou masou
AGAAGCCAGTAGCAGTAGAAGCCAGTAGCAGCAGTAGACAGTAGAAGGTAGCATCAGTAGGCAGTAGTAGCAATAGACGAAGCAGCAGTAGACAGTAGCAGTAGAAGCCAGTTGCAGCAGCAGGCGGAAGCAGCAGTAGACAGTAGACGGTAGCATCAGACAGTAGAAGGTAGCATCAGTAGGCAGTAGTAGCAATAGATGTAGCAGCAATAAATGGTAGCAGCAGTAGACGGTAGGCAGCAGCAGTACATTGGTCCAACCAAAACACAACAAAGAAGGGTGAAAGCGATTTTGTGGATAGTTCCAATTCCAAATGACAAGCCCAACATTGTAATTATCCCGCTGGGAAGTGTAGGACATGGTGTTGACTGCTCAGGGCTGACCCTAACCATTCATAGATTAAGTGTGTGTGTTTATGTATGTGTGTAACAGAGTAAATTGTGTGTGCATGTTCATCTGAGTCTGTGGGTGTCTCTATGTGTGCATTTGTGTGACAGTAGATTGATGGAGAAACATTGTTTGCTCCAGCAGGTTAAGACTATGTGTGCCTGCCTGACCCGCTGACAGAGCAGAATGAGTGTATGAATGAGTCCGGTTCCGGGTTGGAGCGAGCGGTCGCATCTACACTTCGGTCCGCAGGTAGTATAACTTTTCATTACATTTCATTATAGTACAACGGTTTGATTTGTCTAATCTTAGCAATTTCTTCTTAGCTAGCTACATAGCCGTCTTTGTATCAAAGATAATTGCATAATTATCGTATTTCGTCGTCCTAACGTATCTGCCCAGCAGCTAGCTAAGCAGCTAGCTAACATCCACTGTCCACCAGCACTGTAGAAACTATTACACTCAACTGAACGACTCGATTAGCGTAGTGTCAGCTAGCTACATAGTTGTCTTCGCTGTCTTCGTATCCAAGATAATTGTGTAGTTTAGAGTGTGTAGACATAGAGTGATTATCTTAATTTACCGAGGTTAGCTAGCCAGCTATTTGTCGTCCTTAACGTAGGAGATGCTGCTAGCTAGCTAGCCAACAGCTAGCCAACCTCTACCGAATTGAACTTCAACTACCCGGTCAACATTCGCGTCGCTCCACAGGTAGTATCACATTTTCATTTCACTTCATTACAGTACAACGGTTTGATTTGTTTGATCGTAGCTAGCTAGCTACATAGCCGTCTTTGTATCTAAGACAATTGTGTAGTCTAGAGCGATTTTCTAGGTTAGCTGGCCAGCTATTGTCGTTCTTTTAACGTAGCTAGCCAGCTAGCCCCCGAATAGCAGCACTGTAGAAACTATTACAGTACAACGGTTTGATTTGTTTGATCGTAGCTAGCTAGCTACATAGCCGTCTTTGTATCTAAGACAATTGTGTAGCCTAGAGCGATTTTCTAGGTTAGCTAGCCAGCTATTGTCGTTCTTTTAAGGTAACGTAACGCAATCAACCTGCTAGCTAGCCAGCTAGCCCCCGAATAGCAGCACTGTAGAAACTATTACACTCGACGGAACGACTTGATTAGTGTAGTGTCAACATCGCAGCCACTACCAGCTAGCCTACTCCAGCAGTACTGTATCATTTCAATCATTTTAGTCAATAAGATTCTTGCTACGTAAGCTTAACTTTCTAAACATTCGAGACGTGTAGTCCACTTGTCATTCCAATCTCCTTTGCATTAGCGTATCCTCTTCTGTAGCCTGTCAACTATGTGTCTATCTATCCCTGTTCTCTCCTCTATGCACAGACCATACAAACGCTCCACACCGCGTGGCCGCGGCCAACCTAATCTGGTGGTCCCAGCGCGCACGACCCACGTGGAGTTCCAGGTCTCCGGTAGCCTCTGGAACTGCCGATCTGCGGCCAACAAGGCAGAGTTCATCTCAGCCTATGCCTCCCTCCAGTCCCTCGACTTCTTGGCACTGACGGAAACATGGATCACCACAGATAACACTGCTACTCCTACTGCTCTCTCTTCGTCCGCCCACGTGTTCTCGCACACCCCGAGAGCTTCTGGTCAGCGGGGTGGTGGCACCGGGATCCTCATCTCTCCCAAGTGGTCATTCTCTCTCTCTCCCTTACCCATCTGTCTATCGCCTCCTTTGAATTCCATGCTGTCACAGTTACCAGCCCTTTCAAGCTTAACATCCTTATCATTTATCGCCCTCCAGGTTCCCTCGGAGAGTTCATCAATGAGCTTGATGCCTTGATAAGCTCCTTTCCTGAGGACGGCTCACCTCTCACAGTCCTGGGCGACTTTAACCTCCCCACGTCTACCTTTGACTCATTCCTCTCTGCCTCCTTCTTTCCACTCCTCTCCTCTTTTGACCTCACCCTCTCACCTTCCCCCCCTACTCACAAGGCAGGCAATACGCTCGACCTCATCTTTACTAGATGCTGTTCTTCCACTAACCTCATTGCAACTCCCCTCCAAGTCTCCGACCACCACCTTGTATCCTTTTCACTCTCGCTCTCATCCAACACTTCCCACACTGCCCCTACTCGGATGGTATCGCGCCGTCCCAACCTTCGCTCTCTCTCCCCCGCTACTCTCTCCTCTTCCATCCTATCATCTCTTCCCTCTGCTCATACCTTCTCCAACCTATCTCCTGATTCTGCCTCCTCAACCCTCCTCTCCTCCCTTTCTGCATCATTTGACTCTCTATGTCCCCTATCCTCCAGGCCGGCTCGGTCCTCCCCTCCCGCTCCGTGGCTCGATGACTCATTGCGAGCTCACAGAACAGAGCTCCGGGCAGCCGAGCGGAAATGGAGGAAAACTCGCCTCCCTGCGGACCTGGCATCCTTTCATTCCCTCCTCTCTACATTTTCCTCCTCTGTCTCTGCTGCTAAAGCCACTTTCTACCACTCTAAATTCCAAGCATCTGCCTCTAACCCTAGGAAGCTCTTTGCCACCTTCTCCTCCCCTCCTGACTCCTCCTCCCCCTCCCCCCTCCTCCCTCTCTGCAGATGACTTCGTCAACCATTTTGAAAAGAAGGTCGACGACATCCGATCCTCGTTTGCTAAGTCAAACGACACCGCTGGTTCTGCTCACACTGCCCTACCCTGTGCTCTGACCTCTTTCTCCCCTCTCTCTCCAGATGAAATCTCGCTTCTTGTGACGGCCGGCCGCCCAACAACCTGCCCGCTTGACCCTATCCCCTCCTCTCTTCTCCAGACCATTTCCGGAGACCTTCTCCCTTACCTCACCTCGCTCATCAACTCATCCCTGACCGCTGGCTACGTCCCTTCCGTCTTCAAGAGAGCAAGAGTTGCACCCCTTCTGAAAAAACCTACACTCGATCCCTCCGATGTCAACAACTACAGACCAGTATCCCTTCTTTCTTTTCTCTCCAAAACTCTTGAACGTGCCGTCCTTGGCCAGCTCTCCCGCTATCTCTCTCAGAATGACCTTCTTGATCCAAATCAGTCAGGTTTCAAGACTAGTCATTCAACTGAGACTGCTCTTCTCTGTATCACGGAGGCGCTCCGCACTGCTAAAGCTAACTCTCTCTCCTCTGCTCTCATCCTTCTAGACCTATCGGCTGCCTTCGATACTGTGAACCATCAGATCCTCCTCTCCACCCTCTCCGAGTTGGGCATCTCCGGCGCGGCCCACGCTTGGATTGCGTCCTACCTGACAGGTCGCTCCTACCAGGTGGCGTGGCGAGAATCTGTCTCCTCGCCACGAGCTCTCACCACTGGTGTCCCCCAGGGCTCTGTTCTAGGCCCTCTCCTATTCTCGCTATACACCAAGTCACTTGGCTCTGTCATAACCTCACATGGTCTCTCCTATCATTGCTATGCAGACGACACACAATTAATCTTCTCCTTTCCCCCTTCTGATGACCAGGTGGCGAATCGCATCTCTGCATGTCTGGCAGACATATCAGTGTGGATGACGGATCACCACCTCAAGCTGAACCTCGGCAAGACGGAGCTGCTCTTCCTCCCGGGGAAGGACTGCCCGTTCCATGATCTCGCCATCACGGTTGACAACTCCATTGTGTCCTCCTCCCAGAGCGCTAAGAACCTTGGCGTGATCCTGGACAACACCCTGTCGTTCTCAACCAACATCATGGCGGTGGCCCGTTCCTGTAGGTTCATGCTCTACAACATCCGCAGAGTACGACCCTGCCTCACACAGGAAGCGGCGCAGGTCCTAATCCAGGCACTTGTCATCTCCCGTCTGGATTACTGCAACTCGCTGTTGGCTGGGCTCCCTGCCTGTGCCATTAAACCCCTACAACTCATCCAGAACGCCGCAGCCCGTCTGGTGTTCAACCTTCCCAAGTTCTCTCACGTCACCCCGCTCCTCCGCTCTCTCCACTGGCTTCCAGTTGAAGCTCGCATCCGCTACAAGACCATGGTGCTTGCCTACGGAGCTGTGAGGGGAACGGCACCGCAGTACCTCCAGGCTCTGATCAGGCCCTACACCCAAGCAAGGGCACTGCGTTCATCCACCTCTGGCCTGCTCGCCTCCCTACCATTGAGGAAGTACAGTTCCCGCTCAGCCCAGTCAAAACTGTTCGCTGCTCTGGCCCCCCAATGGTGGAACAAACTCCCTCACGACGCCAGGACAGCGGAGTCAATCACCACCTTCCGGAGACACCTGAAACCCCACCTCTTCAAGGAATACCTAGGATAGGATAAGTAATCCTTCTCACCCCCCTTAATGATTTAGATGCACTATTGTAAAGTGGCTGTTCCACTGGATGTCAGAAGGTGAATTCACCAATTTGTAAGTCGCTCTGGATAAGAGCGTCTGCTAAATGACTTAAATGTAAATGTAATGACTGGGACACTGCTACTGCTGGGCCAGTTAGCAGCCCCAAAGGGCACTGTAGCACATAGAGGACTACCACAGATGAACAGAAAGGAGGACAAAAAGGTGGCACCATAGTATTTAGTAATGAGGTGGTGCCATAGTATTTAGTAATGAGGTGGTGCCATAGTATTTAGTAATGAGGTGGTGCCATAGTATTTAGTAATGAGGTGGTGCCAGTGTTTAGTAATGAGGTGGTGCCATAGTGTTTAGTAATGAGGTGGTGCCATAGTATTTAGTAATGAGGTGGTGCCATAGTATTTAGTAATGAGGTGGTGCCATAGTATTTAGTAATGAGGTGGTGCCATAGTATTTAGTAATGAGTTGGTGCCATAGTATTTAGTAATGAGGTGGTGCCATATTA
>NW_027003869.1:0-5180 GCF_036934945.1 Oncorhynchus masou masou
TATCACCCTATTAACTATTCAACATCCCTCCACTCTCCCCATTCTATCACCCCTATTAACTATTCAACATCCCTCCACTCTCCCCATTCTATCACCCTATTAACTATTCAACATCCCTCCACTCTCCCCATTCTATCAACCTATTAACTATTCAACATCCCTCCACTCTTCAATTCTATCCCTATTAACTATTCAACATCCTCCACTCTCCCATTCTATCATCCCTATTAACTATTCAACATCCCTCCACTCTCTCCCATTCTATCATCCTATTAACTATTCAACATCCTGCCTCTCTCTCCATTCTATCATCCAATTAACTATTCAACATCCACTCTCCCCATTCTATCACCTATTAACTATTCAACATCCTGCCTCTCTCTCCATTCTATCATCCTATTAACTATTCAACATCCTGCCTCTCTCTCCATTCTATCATCCAATTAACTATTCAACATCCCTCCACTCTCCCCATTCTATCACCATATTAACTATTCAACATCCCTCCACTCTCCCCATTCTATCACCCTATTAACTATTCAGCATCCCTCCACTCTCTCCATTCTATCACCCTATTAACTATTCAACATCCTCCATTCCCCATTCTATCACCTATTAACTATTCAACATCCCTCCACTCTCCCCATTCTATCACCCTATTAACTATTCAACATCCCTCCACTCTCCCCATTCTATCACCCTATTAACTATTCAACATCCCTCCACTCTCCCCATTCTATCACCCTATTAACTATTCAACATCCCTCCACTCTCCCCATTCTATCATCCTATTAACTATTCAACATCCCTCCACTCTCCCCATTCTATCATCCTATTAACTATTCAACATCCCTCCACTCTCCCCATTCTATCACCCTATTAACTATTCAACATCCCTCCACTCTCCCCATTCTATCATCCTATTAACTATTCAACATCCCTCCACTCTCCCCATTCTATCATCCTATTAACTATTCAACATCCTACCTCTCTCCCCATTCTATCACCCTATTAACTATTCCATTCTCCACATCATCATCCTATTAACTATTCAACATCCCTCCACTCTCCCCATTCTATCATCCTATTAACTATTCAACATCCCTCCACTCTCCCCATTCTATCACCCTATTAACTATTCAACATCCATCCCTCCACTCTCCCCATTCTATCATCCTATTAACTATTCAACATCCTGCCTCTCTCCCCATTCTATCATCCTATTAACTATTCAACATCCTGCCTCCATTCTATCTATTAACTATTCAACATTCTATCATCCTATTAACTATTCAACATCCCTCCACTCTCCCATTCTATCATCCTATTAACTATTCAACATCATGCCTCTCTCTCCATTCTATCATCCTATTAACTATTCAACATCCATCCACTCTCACCATTCTATCACCCTATTAACTATTCAACATCCCTCCACTCTCCCCATTCTATCACCCTATTAACTATTCAACATCCCTCCACTCTCCCCATTCTATCACCCTATTAACTATTCAACTATCACCCTATTAACTATTCACTCTCCCCATTCTATCACCCTATTAACTATTCAACATCCCTCCACTCTCCCCATTCTATCACCATATTAACTATTCAACATCCCTCCACTCTCCCCATTCTATCACCCTATTAACTATTCAACATCCCTCCACTCTCCCCATTCTATCACCCTATTAACTATTCAACATCCCTCCACTCTCCCCATTCTATCATCCTATTAACTATTCAACATCCCTCCACTCTCCCCATTCTATCACCCTATTAACTATTCAACATCCCTCCACTCTCCCCATTCTATCATCCTATTAACTATTCAACATCCCTCCACTCTCCCCATTCTATCACCCTATTAACTATTCAACATCCCTCCACTCTCCCATTCTATCATCCTATTAACTATTCAACATCCCTCCACTCTCCCCATTCTATCACCCTATTAACTATTCAACATCCCCATTCTATCATCCACTATTCTCCCCATTCTATCATCCTATTAACTATTCAACATCCCTCCACTCTCCCCATTCTATCAGCATATTAACTATTCAACATCCCTCCACTCTCCCCATTCTATCACCCTATTAACTATTCAACATCCCTCCACTCTCCCCATTCTATCACCCTATTAACTATTCAACATCCCTCCACTATCTCCCCATTCTATTCATCACCCTATTAACTATTCAACATCCTTCCTCTCTCCCCATTCTATCACCCTATTAACTATTCAACATCCCTCCACTCTCCCCATTCTATCATCCTATTAACTATTCAACATCCCTCCACTCTCCCCATTCTATCACCCTATTAACTATTCAACATCCCTCCACTCTCCCCATTCTATCATCCTATTAACTATTCAACATCCCTCCACTCTCCCCATTCTATCATCCTATTAACTATTCAACATCCTGCTCCATTCTCTCCCCATTCTATCATCCTATTAACTATTCAACATCCTGCCTCTCTCCCCATTCTATCATCCTATTAACTATTCAACATCCCTCCACTCTCCCCATTCTATCATCCTATTAACTATTCAACATCCCTCCACTCTCCCCATTCTATCACCCTATTAACTATTCAACATCCCTCCACTCTCCCCATTCTATCATCCTATTAACTATTCAACATCCCTCCACTCTCCCCATTCTATCATCCTATTAACTATTCAACATCCCTCCACTCTCCCCATTCTATCATCCTATTAACTATTCAACATCCTGCCACTCTCCCCATTCTATCATCCTATTAACTATTCAACATCCCTCCACTCTCCCCATTCTATCATCCTATTAACTATTCAACATCCCTCCACTCTCCCCATCTATCTATCACCCTATTAACTATTCAACATCCCTCTCTCCCCATTCTATCACCCTATTAACTATTCAACATCCTGCCTCTCTCCCATTCTATCATCCTATTAACTATTCAACATCCTGCCTCTCTCTCCATTCTATCATCCTATTAATTAACTATTCAACATCATCCTCCACTCTCCCCATTCTATCATCCTATTAACTATTCATATTAACATTCAACATCCTGCCTCTCTCCCCATTCTATCACCCTATTAACTATTCAACATCCCTCCCTCTCTCTCCATTCTATCACCCTATTAACTATTCAACATCCCTCCCCATTCTCTCCCCATTCTATCACCCTATTAACTATTCAACATCCCTCCACTCTCCCCATTCTATCATCCTATTAACTATTCAACATCCCTCCACTCTCCATTCCATTCTATTATCACTCTCCCCATTCCTCCAATTAACTATTCAACATCCCTCCACTCTCCCCATTCTATCACCTATTAACTATTCAACATCCCTCCACTCTCCCCATTCTATCACCCTATTAACTATTCAACATCCCTCCACTCTCCCCATTCTATCACCCTATTAACTATTCAACATCCCTCCACTCTCCCCATTCTATCACCCTATTAACTATTCAACATCCCTCCACTCTCCCCATTCTATCATCCTATTAACTATTCAACATCCCTCCACTCTCCCCATTCTATCATCCTATTAACTATTCAACATCCCTCCACTCTCCCCATTCTATCACCCTATTAACTATTCAACATCCCTCCACTCTCCCCATTCTATCATCCTATTAACTATTCAACATCCTGCCTCTCTCCCCATTCTATCATCCTATTAACTATTCAACATCCCTCCAACTCTCCCCATTCTATCATCCTATTAACTATTCAACATCCCTGCCACTCTCCCCATTCTATCATCCTATTAACTATTCAACATCCCTCCTCTCTCCCATTCTATCATCCTATTAACTATTCAACATCCCTCCACTCTCCCCCATTCTATCATCCTATTAACTATTCAACATCTCCTCCATTCTATCTCTATTAACTATTCCATTCTATCATCATCCTATTAACTATTCAACATCCCTCCACTCTCCCCATTCTATCACCCTATTAACTATTCAACATCCCTCCACTCTCCCCATTCTATCATCCTATTAACTATTCAACATCCTGCCTCTCTCCATTCTATCATCCTATTAACTATTCAACATCCCTCCACTCTCCCCATTCTATCATCCTATTAACTATTCAACATCAACATCCCTCCACTCTCCCCATTCTATCACCCTATTAACTATTCAACATCCTCTCCATTCTATCTCCCCATTCTCCCCATCATCCTATTAACTATTCAACATCCCTCCACTCTCCCCATTCTATCACCCTATTAACTATTCAACATCCCTCCACTCTCCCCATTCTATCACCCTATTAACTATTCAACATCCCTCCACTCTCCCCATTCTATCATCCTATTAACTATTCAACATCCCTCCACTCTCCCCATTCTATCACCCTATTAACTATTCAACATCCATCCCTCCACTCTCCCATTCTATTCCTATTAACTATTCAACATCATCCTATTAACTGCCTCTCTCCCCATTCTATCACCCTATTAACTATTCAACATCCCTCCACTCTCCCCATTCTATCATCCTATTAACTATTCAACATCCTGCCTCTCTCCCCATTCTATCACCCTATTAACTATTCAACATCCTGCCTCTCTCCCCATTCTATCATCCTATTAACTATTCAACATCCCTCCACTCTCCCCATTCTATCATCCTATTAACTATTCAACATCCTCCACTCTCCCCATTCTATCACCCTATTAACTATTCAACATTCAACATCCCTATTCAACATCCTCCACTCTCCCCATTCTATCATCCTATTAACTATTCAACATCCTGCCTCTCTCCCCATTCTATCATCCTATTAACTATTCAACATCCTGCCTCTCTCTCCATTCTATCACCCTATTAACTATTCAACATCCCTCCACTCTCCCCATTCTATCACCCTATTAACTATTCAACATCCCTCCACTCTCCCCATTCTATCACCCTATTAACTATTCAACATCCCTCCACTCTCCCCATTCTATCACCCTATTAACTATTCAACATCCCTCCACTCTCCCCATTCTATCATCCTATTAACTATTCAACATCCTGCCTCTCTCCCCATTCTATCATCCTATTAACTATTCAACATCCCTCCACTCTCCCCATTCTATCCTATTAACTATTCAACATCCCTCCACTCTCCCCCATTCTATCACCCTATTAACTATTCAACATCCCTCCAC
>NW_027003870.1:0-5180 GCF_036934945.1 Oncorhynchus masou masou
TTAACCAACTGAGCCACGAATAGTCAGCAGAACCCAGAAGATGAGGCAGACACAGCAGTACTTAAGACGGTGTATTTAATAAAGTAAAAAGGAGAAGTCCTTAAATACAAAAATGGCAAATCCAAAAGGTGGTAGGAATAGCACAAAAAAGCCTCAAGAGACACTCAAAAACAAAAACAGAATTCCACAAGAGCATCCACCGGAATCGACAGGAAAACACAGAACACTAGGGCTGGGTGCTAACATACAAACACAGAGCACAGAACTGAGGGAAACTAAGGGTTTAAATACAATCAGGGGAAAACGAGGTACAGGTGCAAATAATAATGGGGAACAAGGGAAAAAACATAAGGTCAAAAAGCACAATGGGGGCATCTAGTGACCAAAACCCGGAACAACCCTGGCCAAATCCTGACAGAATCCCCCCTAGGAACGGCTCCTGACGTTCCTACCAGCTCTCTCAGGGTGGAGGGCCCTGAACTGACGAATGAGGTCAGGATCCAGGATGTCTTTGGCAGGAACCCAGGAGCGCTCCTCGGGACCGTAGCCTTCCCAGTCCACCAGATACTGCCAGGACCGCTGCACCCGGCGGGAATCCAGTATCCGATGGACGGTATAAGCCGGCTGGCCTCCAATGACACGAGGCGGAGGGGGAGGTCTGTCTGCCGGGACAAGGGGAGAAAACAACAGGTTTTAACAATGAAATGTGAAATGTGGGATTAATCTTAAGGGATCTGGGTAAGTGTAGGCGATAAGAAACTGGGTTAACTCTCCTGGCAACCTTGAAGGGACCGATGTATTTTTGGGACAGCTTGCGAGACTCCACCCGTAGAGGTAAGTTTCTTGTGGAGAGCCAGACTCTCTGGCCGGGGCGCAGGGTAGGCCCGGGACGGCGACGTCTGTTGGCTTGTTGTTGGTACCTCTGTGAGGAACGCATAAGATTAAGACGGGTCTTCCTCCACATAAGCCGACAGCGTCTGACGAACTTCAAGGCTGAAGGCACTCTGACTTCTGCCTCCTGGTCCGGGAACAATGGAGGAGCATAGCCAAACTGACACTCGTGCGGGGACATACCAGTGGAGGAGGAGCGCAAGGTGTTGTGCGCGTATTCGGCCCAAACAATAAAGGATGACCATGTGGACGGGTTGTCACGAGTCATACATCGGAGGGTGGTTTCCAGCTCTTGATTCATCCTCTCTGTTTGGCCGTTGGACTCCGGATGGTACCCTGAAGATAGACTGGCAGAAGCCCCCATGAGTTGGCAGAAGGCCTTCCAAAACCTTGAGGCGAACTGGGGACCTCTGTCAGAAACCATATCTTGAGGAATGCCGAAGACTCGGAACACATGATTAATTACCAACTCAGCCGTTTCCTTGGCAGAAGGTAACTTAGTCAGAGGGACGAACCTGGCCGCCTTTGAAAACCTGTCGATTATGACTAGGATAGTAGTATTGCCATGGGATGGAGGAAGTCCAGTAATAAAGTCCAATGAGATATGGGACCAGGGTCTGTGGGGAACAGGTAAAGGGTGAAGGAGTCCTTGAGGGCGGAGGTGAGAAGATTTGCCCTGGCAGCACACGGGACAGGCATTGACGAAAGTGGCAACGTCTTCTCTTATGGTAGGCCACCAGAACTTACGCTGGATGAACTCCAAGGTGCGACCTACGCCCGGATGACAGGTGAGGCGAGAGGAGTGCCCCCACAGAAGGACCTGAGTCCTCACTGCCTTGGGGACAAACAACCGATTGGCAGGACCTCCTTTCGGGTCCGGTTCGCTAGCTTGAGCACGTCTCACGGTATCCTCAACTTGCCACGAGATCGGAGCCACAATCTTAGCAGCAGGAAGGACAGGCATGTCCGTGTCATCTCGAATGGCAGGAGCGTAGACTCGGGACAGGGCATCCGGTTTGAGATTCTTCGACCCGGGCCGATAGGTGAGGATAAACTGGAATCGATTGAAGAAAAGAGACCATCTAGCTTGTCTAGAGTTCAACCGCTTCGCCTGCTGGATATACTCCAGATTTTTGTGGTCCGTAAGCACTTGAAACGGGTGAGAAGCCCCCTCGAGCCAGTGTCTCCATTCCTTCAATGCCATCTTAACCGCTAGGAGTTCACGATCCCCCACATCGTAGTTCCTCTCAGTCGGGGTAAGCCGGTGTGAGAAGAAAGCGCACGGATGAAGCTTCTTGTCTTCACCCCTCTGAGACAGGACAGCTCCAACACCAACCTCTGATGCGTCTACCTCCACCACAAATGGTTCATCCGTAGTCGGTAGTATCAGGATGGGAGCAGAGAGAACGCGCTGCTTGAGTCCTTGGAAGGCCGTCTCAGCTTCTCTTCCCCACAAAAACCTTGCATTGCCACCCTTGGTTAAAGCTGAGAGAGGGGCTGCCACCAAGCCAGTTCTTGATGAACTTGCGGTAAAAGTTTGTGAAGCCCAGGAAACGCTGAACTTCCTTAACGGATTTGGGGTGGGCCAATCCGCTACCACCCCTACCTTCCTGGAGGTCCATTTGACTCGACTGGTTCCACTACAAATCCCAGGAATTGTACTCGGGATGAATGGAATTCACATTTTTCCGGCTTAACGTACAGATGGCTGTCCAGGAGGCGTTTGAGTACTTGTCTGACATGCTTAGTGTGTTCTTGAAGGGAGCTCGAAAAGATGAGGATGTCATCCAAGTAAACGAACACAAATATGTTAAGCACATATCCCTAAGCACATCGTTTATGAGCGCTTGGAACACCGCTGGGGCGTTGGTCAGGCCGGAAGGGCATCACCAAGTATTCATAGTGACCAGTAGGCGGTGTTGAAAGCGGTCTTCCACTCGTCACCAGGTCTGATCCGCACAAGATGGTATGCGTTCCGCAGGTCAAGCTTAGTGAAAACAACTGCTTCCTGGAGCAGCTCAAGGCTGTGGCCATAAGGGGTAGCGGTAACGGTTACGGACGGTTATGGCATTGAGTCCCCGGTAGTCGATGCAAGGACGTAATCCACCGTCTTTCTTGGCCACAAAGAAAAACCCTGCTCCCGCCGGGGAGGTGGATGGACGCATGAGGCCTGCTTCCAGAGCGTCCTTGATGTAGGTATCCATAGCAGCTCGTTCGGGGTGGAGATAGGGAAAAGATCCGACCCTGGGGGGCAAGTGCCCGGAAACAGGTCGATGGGGCAATCGTAAGGTCTATGGGGTGGTAGCATGGTGGCCCTCTGTTTGCTAAACACCAGTTTGAGGTCATGGTAACACTCGGGAACTCGGGTCAGGTCGATGGATTCTAAAGACTCGGAGTAGAACTCGGGAATTTCTGGAAAATACAAGTAGCTTGGCACGTAGGACCCCACTGCTTGATAGTGCCCACAGACCAGTCGATGTGAGGGTTATGGCTGTGAAGCCAGGGGGTATCCAAGGACGAGAGAGGGAACTCGGGAACAGGAGATCAAATGAAAGTTCATCAATTCCTGGTGTTGTGAAACTGAAAGTCGCAAGGAGGTAGTGACATGAGTGACAAGTCCAGATCCCAAAGGGCTTCCATCCAATGTAGTGACCCTCATGGGTTCACTTAGAGGTTCAGAGGGAACGCCATTCTCCTTCGCCCAGACACCATCCATGAAGTTACCTGCGGCTCCAGAGTCTACCAAGGCTTGAAGGTGAAGCTTGTGGTTGTCCCAGGAGAGGGTGACTGGAATGAGCAGACGGGAGTTGGACGGATGGAGGAGGTTATGTTTCCCGTTACAGTTCCCCCCGGTCTGTACGGGACAGAGCGTTTCCCTGGAGCCCGGACACGTGGGAACGGAAATGGCCCGGCTTGCCGCAATATAGACAGCGTCGCTCCCTCATCCGGCGGTCTCTCTCAGCCTGGGAGATGCGTCCAATCTGCATGGGGTTCCGAAGGGAGCCAGCGAGGATAAAGGTGGGGACTCGGAGCTGGGACTGATAGGGCTAGAGGTCTACGGTTGAGTTCTTCTCTCTCAGACGCTGGTCAATGCGTGAGGCCAACTTGATCAGGGACTCGAGATTGTCCGGTGGTTCCCGAGTGGCCAGTTCATCTTGGATAGTGTCGGAAAGGCCTTTCAGAAAGCACACCGTGAGCGCCTCGTTGTTCCAGCCACTTGCTGCTGCCACCGTGCGGAACTGGATGGCATAGTCCGTCACGCTGCGCCAACCTTGGTGGAGAGTCAGGAGCTGTTTGGCTGAGTCAGAACCACTGCTTGGGCCTTGAAACACTCGCTTGAATTCCTCAGCAAAGGCAGAGTAGCTGGCACAGCAGGAACTATGGGCATCCCACACAGCAGTAGCCCAGGCCAGGGCTTTTTCCGACAGCAGGGTGATGATATAAGCGATCTTAGACCGGTCGGTGGGAAACGACGAGGGTTGTAGCTCAAAGGAGAGAGAACATTGGGTGAGAAACCCTTTACAAGCACTTGGATCACCTGAGAACCGTTGGGGAGGTGGAAGACGAGGTTCAGCCAGGGGGTTAACTGCCATGGGTACGTGAATCTGAGGTACTGGGACGGGAACTGTTGCCGGGGTAAGACGATCAGATATTTGCTTAATGGAAGTCAGCATCTCCGACAGAAGATGAGAATGTCTAGCCATTAAGGCCTCTTGCTGAACCAGGGCGGCTTCGTGGCGTTGGACAGTCTCCTGGTGGTGGGACAGCATGGCAAAAAGGTCCTGGGAACTGGCTGCCTCTGGGTTCATTTTTGGCTCTGTGTTTCTGTCAGGACCCGGTTACGAACCTGGGTCTCCGGAGTGAGAAACAGTCACTTAACCAACTGAGCCACGAATAGTCAGCAGAACCCAGAAGATGAGGCAGACACAGCAGTACTTAAGACGGTGTATTTAATAAAGTAAAAAGGAGAAGTCCTTAAATACAAAAATGGCAAATCCAAAAGGTGGTAGGAATAGCACAAAAAAGCCTCAAGAGACACTCAAAAACAAAAACAGAATTCCACAAGAGCATCCACCGGAATCGACAGGAAAACACAGAACACTAGGGCTGGGTGCTAACATACAAACACAGAGCACAGAACTGAGGGAAACTAAGGGTTTAAATACAATCAGGGGAAACGAGGTACAGGTGCAAATAATAATGGGGAACAAGGGAAAAACATAAGGTCAAAAAGCACAATGGGGGCATCTAGTGACCAAAACCCGGAACAACCCTGGCCAAATCCTGAC
>NW_027003872.1:0-5179 GCF_036934945.1 Oncorhynchus masou masou
TCACAACTTGCAGACCTGTTTTCGAGTTGCTGTGCTGTGCGTTTTGTTGCCAACCTATTTTGCTACCTGACAATTTTACGGTTTTTACTTTTTAATTACTGTTGTTATACACACACACACATATATATATATATTTTTTTTCCACCCACAACTTTTTCACTCCGGACGCTTTATCTGGACACGATTCGTCAGGACCTCCAACACCCGAAGCTAAGTAGTAACATTAACATGATGCCTTCTAATTGCAGTCGCTGTACTCGCCTTACGGCGAGGATAGCTGTGCTACAAGCCCGGCTTCAGACGCAATCGTTAGGCAAGGGTAATTTCAGTGTAGGAAAGGATGAAACAGCGTCTGTGCCACCAGCAAGTACAGATAGTAGTATAAATCCCCTGGCACAGTCCCCGCAGCCGGACAACTTTCTCACGGTTTCTGGAAGGAAATGCTGTAGGAACGCTCAACCGGTGTCGCTCATTCAGCCGACAGAAACTTTCAACCGGTTTTCCCCATTAAGTAGCGAGTCGGAGTCAGAGGCCGAGCCTTCTCTGGTCTATACTCCTCCCGTTACGGGGTCTGAGACGCCGAAGCTTCCCACCATTAGCTCTGACAAATTGAAAACTCTAGTCATTGGCGACTCCATTACCCGCAGTATTAGACTTAAAACGAATCATCCAGCGATCATACATTGTTTACCGGGGGCAGGGCTACCGACGTTAAGGCTAATCTGAAGATGGTGCTGGCTAAAGCTAAAACTGGCGAGTGTAGAGAGTATAGAGATATTGTTATCCACGTCGGCACCAACGATGTTAGGATGAAACAGTCAGAGATCACCAAGCGCAACATAGCTTCTGCGTGTAAATCAGCTAGAAAGATGTGTCGGCATCGAGTAATTGTCTCTGGCCCCCTCCCAGTTAGGGGAGTGATGAGCTCTACAGCAGAGTCTCACAACTCAATCGCTGGTTGAAAACTGTTTTCTGCCCCTCCGAAAAGTTAGAATTTGTAGATAATTGGCCCTCTTTTTGGGACTCACCTGGCTAGGACCAAGCCTGACCGCTCTGCTGAGGAGTGACGGACTCCATCCTAGCTGGAGGGGTGCTCTCATCTTATCTACCAACATAGACAGGGCTCTAACTCCTCTAGCTCCACAATGAAATAGGGTGCAGGCCAGGCAGCAGGCTGTTAGCCAGCCTGCCAGCATAGTGGAGTCTGCCACTAGCATAGTCAGTGTAGTCAGCTCAGCTATCACCATTGAGACCGTGTCTGTGCCTCGACCTAGGTTGCGCAAAACCGCTTATGGCAGTGTTAGCCTTAGCAATCTCACTAGGATAAAGACCACCTCCATTCCTGTCATTATTGAAAGAGATCATGATACCTCACATCTCAAAATAGGGCTACTTAATGTTAGATCCCTTACTTCAAAGGCAATTATAGTCAATGAACTAATCACTGATCATAATCTTGATGTGATTGGCCTGACTGAAACATGGCTTAAGCCTGATGAATTTACTGTGTTAAATGAGGCCTCACCTCCTGGCTACACTAGTGACCATATCCCCCGTGCATCCCCAAGGCGGAGGTGTTGCTAACATTTACGATAGCAAATTTCAATTTACAAAAAAAAAAAATAGCGTTTTCGTCTTTTGAGCTTCTAGTCATGAAATCTATGCAGCCTACTCAATCACTTTTTATAGCTACTGTTTACAGGCCTCCTGGGTCATATACAGCGTTCCTCACTGAGTTCCCTGAATTCCTATCGGACCTTGTAGTCATAGCAGATAATATTCTAATCTTTGGTGACTTTAATATTCACATGGAAAAGTCCACAGACCCACTCCAAAAGGCTTTCGGAGCCATCATCGACTCAGTGGGTTTGTCCAACATGTCTCTGGACCCACTCACTGTCACAGTCATACGCTGGACCTAGTTTTGTCCCATGGAATAAATGTTGTGGATCTTAATGTTTTTCCTCATAATCCAGGACTATCGGACCACCATTTTATTCGTTTGCAATTGCAACAAATAATCTGCTCAGACCCCAACCAAGGAACATCAAAAGTCGTGCTATAAATTCACAGACAACACAAAAGATTCCTTGATGTCCTTCCAGATTCCCTCTGTCTACCCAATGACACCAGAGGACAAAAATCAGTTAACCACCTAACTGAGGAACTCAATTTAACCTTGCGCAATACCCTAGATGCAGTTGCACCCCTAAAAACTAAAAACATTTCTCATAAGAAACTAGCTCCCTGGTACACAGAAAATACCCGAGCTCTGAAGCAAGCTTCCAGAAAATTGGAACGGAAATGGCGCCACACCAAACTGGAAGTCTTCCGTCTAGCTTGGAAAGACAGTACCGTGCAGTACCGAAGAGCCCTTACTGCTGCTCGATCATCCTATTTTTCTAACTTAATTGAGGACAATAAGAACAATCCAAAATTCCTTTTTTGATACGGTCATAAAGCTAACTAAAAAGCAGCATTCCCCAAGAGAGGATGACTTTCACTTAGCAGTGATAAATTCATGAACTTCTTTGAGGAAAAAAATTATGATTATTAGAAAGCAAATTACAGACTCCTCCTTAAATCTGCGTATTCCTTCAAAGCTCAGTTGTCCTGAGTCTGCACAACTCTGCGTGGACCTAGGATCAAGAGAGACGCTCAAGTGTTTTAGTACTATATCTCTTGACACAATGATGAAAATAATCATGGCCTCTAAACCTTCAAGCTGCTTACTGGACCCTATTCCAACTAAACTACTGAAAGAGCTGCTTCCTGTGCTTGGCCCTCCTATGTTGAACATAATAAACGGCTCTCTATCCACCGGATGTGTACCAAACTCACTAAAAGTGGCAGTAATAAAGCCTCTCTTGAAAAAGCCAAACCTTGACCCAGAAAATATAAAAAACTATCGGCCTATATCGAATCTTCCATTCCTCTCAAAAATCTTAGAAAAGGCTGTTGCTCAGCAACTCACTGCCTTCCTGAAGACAAACAATGTATATGAAATGCTTCAGTCTGGTTTTAGACCCCATCATAGCACTGAGACGGCACTTGTGAAGGTGGTAAATGACATTTTAATGGCATCGGACCGAGAGCTCTGCATCTGTCCTCGTGCTCCTAGACCTTAGTGCTGCTTTTGATACCATCGATCACCACATTCTTTTGGAGAGATTGGAAACCCAAATTGGTCTACACGGTCAAGTTCTGGCCTGGTTTAGATCTTATCTGTCGGAAAGATATCAGTTTGTCTCTGTGGATGGTTTGTCCTCTGACAAATCAACTGTAAATTTCGGTGTTCCTCAAGGTTCCGTTTTAGGACCGCTGTTGTTTTCACTATATATTTTACCTCTTGGGGATGTTATTCGAAAACATAATGTTAACTTTCACTGCTATGCGGATGATACACAGCTGTACATTTCAATGAAACATGGTGAAGCCCCAAAATTGCCCTCGCTAGAAGCATGTGTTTCAGACATAAGGAAGTGGATGGCAGCAAACTTTCTACTTTTAAACTCGGATAAAACAGAGATGCTTGTTCTAGGTCCCAAGAAACAAAGAGATCTTCTGTTGAATCTGACAATTAATCTTAATGGTTGTACAGTCATCTCAAATAAAACTGTGAAGGACCTCGGCGTTACTCTGGACCCCTGATCTCTTTTTGAAGAACATATCAAGACCATTTCAAGGACAGCTTTTTTCCATCTACGTAACATTGCAAAAATCAGAAACTTTCTGTCCAAAAATGATGCAGAAAAATTAATCCATGCTTTTGTCACTTCTAGGTTAGACTACTGCAATGCTCTACTTTCCGGCTACCCGGATAAAGCACTAAATAAACTTCAGTTAGTGCTAAATACGGCTGCTAGAATCCTGACTAGAACCAAAAAATTTGATCATATTACTCCAGTGCTAGCCTCCCTACACTGGCTTCCTGTCAAAGCAAGGGCTGATTTCAAGGTTTTACTGCTAACCTACAAAGCATTGCATGGGCTTGCTCCTACCTATCTCTCTGATTTGGTCCTGCCGTACATACCTACACGTACGCTACGGTCAGAAGACGCAGGCCTCCTAATTGTCCCTAGAATTTCTAAGCAAACAGCTGGAGGCAGGGCTTTCTCCTATAGAGCTCCATTTTTATGGAACGGTCTGCCCCTACCCATGTCAGAGACGCAAACTCGGTCTCAACCTTTAAGTCTTTACTGAAGACTCATCTCTTCAGTGGGTCATATGATTGAGTGTAGTCTGGCCCAGGAGTGGGAAGGTGAACGGAAAGGCTCTGGAGCAACGAACCACCCTTGCTGTCTCTGCCTGGCCGGTTCCCTCTTTCCACTGGGGATTCTCTGCCTCTAACCCTATTACAGGGCTGAGTCACTGGCTTGCTGGGGCTCTCATGCCGTCCCTGAGGGGTGCGTCACCTGAGTGGGTTGATTCACTGATGTGGTCATCCTGTCTGGGTTGGCGCCCCCCCCTAGGGTTGTGCCGTGGCGGAGATCTTTGCGGGCTGGTACTCAGCTTTGTCTCAGGATGGTAAGTTGGTGGTTGAAGATATCCCTCCAGTGGTGTGGGGGCTGTGCTTTGGCATAGTGGGTGGGGTTATATCCTTCCTGTTTGGCCCTGTCCGGGGGTGTCCTCGGGTGGGGCCACAGTGTCTCCTGACCCCTCCTGTCTCAGCCTTCAGTATTTATGCTGCAGTAGTTTATGTGTGTCGGGGGGCTGGGGTCAGTTTGTTATATCTGGAGTACTTCTCCTGTCCAATTCGGTGTCCTGTGTGAATCTAAGTGTGCGTTCTCTAATTCTCTCCTTCTCTCTCTCGGAGGACCTGAGCCCTAGGACCATGCCCCAGGACTACCTGACATGATGACTCCTTGCTGTCCCCAGTCCACCTGGCCGTGCTGCTGCTCCAGTTTCAACTGAACCGCGGCCCTAGGACCATGCCCCAGGACTACTTGACATGATGACTCCTTGCTGTCCCCAGTCCACCTGGCCGTGCTGCTGCTCCAGTTTCAACTGTTCTGCCTTATTATTATTCGACCATGCTGGTCATTTATGAACATTTGAACATCTTGGCCATGTTCTGTTATAATCTCTACCCGGCACAGCCAGAAGAGGACTGGCCACCCCACATAGCCTGGTTCCTCTCTAGGTTTCTTCCTAGGTTTTGGCTTTTCTAGGGAGTTTT
>NW_027003873.1:0-5178 GCF_036934945.1 Oncorhynchus masou masou
GAGCTCTCTTATATCCTCCCAACTCACTTGGCATGAGAGGACTTTAACTTTAACATGCATTCCAGTCCAATAATTATCCAACCATCTGGTTCTGGAGAGATTCCAGTCAGGAAGGAGCAGAGCGCAGCAGCACAGAACTATGTGAGAAATGTGAGGGAGAAAAAGAGAAAGACTGAGTGTCGGTAGCTCAGCTGTAGTGCAACTTGACCCTATGCAGTGTAGCCCAATCCTTCCATCTGAAGTACTAACTGAAGCGTTCCACTGAAGATATTCAATGTTGAGCTCTCCGCTCTCTATAAGAAATAGAGAGACAGAAACTGCGAGAAATAGCACACAGTGACAGTGTCACGCCCTGGTCGAAGTATATTGTGTTTGTCTGCATTTATTTGGTTAGGCCAGGGTGTGACATGGGTTTTTTGTGGTGTGTTTTGTCTTGGGGGTGTCTAGCATAGTCTATGGCTGCCTGAGGCGGTTCTCAGGTGATTATCGTTGTCTCTGATTGGGAACCATATTTAGGCAGCCATATTCTTTGAGTATTTCGTGGGTGATTGTTCCTGTCTCTGTGTTTATGTTCACCAGATAGGCTGTATAGGTTTTCACGGCAGTTTATTGTTTTTGTTTAGTTATTTCATGTCGAGTCATTTATTAAAGAACATGAATAACCACCACGCTGCATTTTGGTCCGCTTCTCCTTCAACAGACGAATGCCGTTACAGACAGAGAGTAATGTTTTGCCAAGTGTTTTTTTTCTCACTCAAAGACAGTTGAAGCATAGGCCTACCGATGAAGAAAACCAAAGTAGACCTAGATGGAATAAATCACTTATAACAAATCCTTCACCACATTTACATGCACACCAATATTCCGTTATTAATCGGGATACTCATGTATTCTGTTTTTAAGTTGACGCATAATCATCATATCCCGTTTACAATAACCCGAATAAGCTCCTATCCCAGTTTTGAGAAACCCAAATAAGATGCTGATCTTAGACTGGATACTGTGGCATGTCAACATCTTATCCCATTTACTGTTGTTTTTCGCGCAGACTTTGCAGCCTCAGTTTTGCATAATCCTATCACCTTTAAGTTCAGATGGGAACAGTAAAACCTGGCAGCCTTTTGGCGCCCCTAAGTGAGATTTGGTTGAGGGCCCCCCTCTTGGCGACGGAGAGATAAATGTATGTTTTAAAGTTAATTTCCTGCTATTCCAAACATTTTGCCATGTGTGGAGAGAGAGATCTAGCAGTTTTATAACACATTTCATACAATTCTACTAATTTTACCATGTGGGAGAGCCATTTTTGCCATTTAAAGATAATTTCATGCAATTCTACCAATTTTGCCATGGGGTGGAGAGACATTTTAGCAGTTTTAAAGCTAATTTCCTGCAGTTCAGATAACTGGCTAGCTAACTTACCAATCTAAAAATGTAGTCAGTGACTGACAAAACAAAGAAAAAACTGCTGAAGCACAATCCAGATGTCTAACTTGCACCTGTATTGTTCTTTCTATTCTAACTCTCAACAGTAAAAACAAATGTCTGGGTTGGGGGCCCCTAGCGGCTGGGGGACCACATATCCCTGATTGCTTATCCCTGATAGTTGGAATAGTAACTGAAGCCTATTATAATATTAAAAGATGCAGTAGGATCTTAAACTTGAATTCGTAGCATTTCTTACAAATTGCCCCCCCCCCAAAAAAAATACTAAATAAAAATACTATCAGAAACATGTTGGGATAGTTTTCACAGTTTTTCATTTCCTTAAAACTGGTCAACAAACGGATGTCATTTGAAAATTTGTCACGGAAAATCTCCCTGATCCCCAAAATGTATTGATGTCAACTATATTGTTGATGATGCATTACATTCTATCAATTTATTATTATTCTGGTGAGCAAGGCTATATTTAGTATTCTAGAGCATCAAGGAATGACAGAAGAGAAGCTGCATGTATCTAATTATAGACAAATTGACTAACAAATTGCCCACCAAATATTGGTAATTATATGCAGAAAAATCTCTTATTTTTTTTAATGTTTTTTTTTACCCTATTTAAATTTATTTTAATATAAAATCAAATTATGAATATTCCATAGTATTTTAAAAGGGTGATCAGCTTTAATATTGCTGACAGATTGATAGAAGCCACCAATGTAATTGTTTGCACAATTTCCAATCCCTCATGTTTGTTGCGGTATATACTGTATATGTTCCTTCTATATTATTTTCCCTAACCCTACCACCCCTCCAGTAATTGGAGTAAACTAATGGACAACAATACTTAGGCTTCTACTTTCAGTTTATACATACTATATACATTTGACACAGTATATTTTACATTAGTTATCTTTTCTAATGTCTTAGTTTCTGAAGATTGTAAATTAAAACATTTTGCTAAGAGTATTATTTTATTGAGCGATTAACTACGATATTTCAAATCTCCCAGAAGTGCAATTTGCAGAGTTAGCTTCAAGCATGTAACGGCAGTTGGTGGAAGAAGGTGAGGACCAAGGTGCAGCGTGGTACGTGTTCATGATTTTTATTAACTCAACACTGAAATACAAAATAACATGAATAAACAAAAACCGAAACAGTCCTGTAAAGGTGCAGAAAACACTAAACAGAAAACAACTACCCACAAGACACAGGTGGGAAAAGGCTACCTAAGTATGGATCTCAATCAGAGACAACGATAGACAGCTGCCTCTGATTGAGAACCACACCCGGCCAAAAACACAGAAATAGAAAACATAGCACACAAAAACATAGAATGCCCACACCCAACTCACGCCCCCAGAATAGAGACATTAAAAAGGATCTCTAAGGTCAGGGCGTGACAAGGCAGTACCAAAACAAGTTATCTATTGATTCTGTATGTTCGCAGCAAAATCTGCAGAGATGGGATGGTTGTATCCCTCATATATACAGTACCAGTCAAGAGTTTGGACACACCTACTCATTCAAGGGTTTTCTTTAATTTTACTATTATCCACATTGTAGAATAAAAGCGAAGACATCAAAATGATGAAATCATACATATGGAATCATATAGTAAGCAAAACAGTTTTAAACAAATCACAACATATTTTAGATTTTACATTCTTCAAAAAGTTTTTCCTCTAACTTATTCTGTCTTTATGTTACAGTTTGTATTGCTATCTATCTGTACTGATATCCTGAATATTATCCTCATGTTAACGTGAACAAAAATATAAACGTAACATCTAAAGTGTTGGTCCCCATGTTTCATGAGCTGAAATAAAAGATCCCAGACATTTTCCATACCCACAAAAAGCTTTATTTCTCTCGTGTTGTGCACAAATTTGTTTAAATCCCTGCTGGTGAGTATTTCTCCTTTGCCAAGATAATCCTTCCACCTGACAGGTGTGGCATATCAAAAAGCTGATTAAAATGCATGATCTTTACACAGGTTCACCTTGTGCTGGGGACAATAAGACGACAATCTAAAATGTGCAGTTTTGTTACACAAGTTTTAAGGGAGTGTGGAAATGGCATGCTGACTGCAGGAATATCCACCAGAGCTGTTCTCAGAGATATACTGTTAATTTCTCTACAATAAGTTGTTTTAGAGAATTTGGCAGTATGTACTACCTGCCTCACAACCCCAGACCACGTGTAACCACGCTAGCCCTACGACCTCCATGCGGCTTCTTCATCTGCAGAATCGTCTGAGACCAGTAACCTGGACAGCTGTTGAAACTGTGGGTTTGCACAACCAAAGGATTTCTGCACAAACTGTCAGAAACCATCTCATGGAAGCTCATCTGCTTGCCCGTCATCCTCACCAGGATCTTGATCTGCCTGCAGGATCTTGATCTGACTGCAGTTCAGCGTTGTAACCGACTTCAGTGGGCAAATTCTCACTTTCGGTGGCCACTGGCGCACTGATTTAGAAGTGTGCTCTTCATGGTTGAATCCAAGTTTCAACTGTACCGGGCAGATGGCAGACAGTGTGTATGGTTATGGTATGGGCAGGCATAAGCTATGGACAATGAACACAATAGCATTTTAGTGGTAGGAATTTGAATGCACAGAGATACAGTGACGAGATCCTGAGGCCCATTGTTGTGCCATTCATCCGCCACCATCACCTCATATTTCAGCATGATAATGCACGGCACCATGTCGTTGAAGATCTGAACACAATTCCTGGAAGCTGAAAATGACCAGTTCTTCAATGGCATGCATACTCATGGCACTCATTGAGCATGTTAGGGATGTTCTGGATCGACGTGTACGACAGCAACGTTCCAGTTCCCACCAATATCCAGCAACTTTGCACAGCCATTTAAGAGGAGTGAGACAACATTTCACAGGCCCAATCGACAGCCTGATCAACTCTATGAGATGGAGATGTGTCGCACTGTATGAGGCAAATGTGGTTACATCAGATACGGTCTGTTTTTTAATCTACCTGTAACCGATGTGAAATGGCTAGCTAGTCAGCGGTGGTGCGCGCTAATAGCGTTTCAATCGGTGGAAGTCACTTTCTACGAGACCTTGAAGAAGTGGTTTCCCTTGCTCTGCAAGGTGTCAGCCGTGGGTGTCAGTTGTCTATGTGTACCAGAGGTCCCTGTTTCAAGCCCGGGTAGGGGCCAGTGGATGGATGAAAATTAAACTGTTACACGCCCTTTCCTTTTTTTAAGGGATCTGTGATAAACAGATGCATATCTGTATTCCCAGTCATGTAGAAATCCATGGATTAGGGCCTAATGAATTCATTTCAATTGACTGATTTCTTTATATGAACAGTAACTCAGTAAAATCTTTGAAATTGTGGCATGTTGCGTTTATATTTTTCTTCAGTGTAAAATGGACAATAACAAAGATGATCTATTATATTGACAAGATGGTCGACTGACTGCTCTAACAATGGAAAAGGTCCGCAAAAAGGCGCACAGGAGGAGGCGCGATCTGGTGGGAATATTTTAGCCAATGAGAGGACACGTGTGAACAACAGGCACAACTCCGATATAAAATTGTTTTTCTCAAAGTTTCATATCACTACACTCATAACAACCTAGGCATTATGAAACTTCTAGATCAAATAAACCTCACCTTTCAACATAACAATTCACTTTTACCTTGAGCAAATTCTACACTCTCATTGCCCCCGATACAAAAACTCCTCACTTGTTAACACTTATTATCTCA
>NW_027003874.1:0-5178 GCF_036934945.1 Oncorhynchus masou masou
AGGACTGCCCTGCTCCATGATCTCGGCCATCACGGCTGACAACTCCATTGTGTCCTCCTCCCAGAGCGCCAAGAACCTTGGCGTTGATCCTGGACAACACCCCCTGTCGTTCTCAACCAACATCATGGCGGTGGCCCGTTCCTGTAGGTTCATGCTCTACAACATCCGCAGAGTACGACCCTGCCTCACACAGGAAGTGGCGCAGGTCCTAATCCAGGCACTTGTCATCTCCCGCCTGGATTACTGCAACTCGCTGTTGGCTGGGCTCCGCCTGTGCCATTAAACCCCTACAACTCATCCAGAACGCCGCAGCCCGTCTGGTGTTCAACCCTTCCCAAGTTCTCTCACGTCACCTCGCTCCCTCCGCCTCTCCACTGGCTTCCAGTTGAAGCTCGCATCCGCTACAAGACCATGGTGCTTGCCTACGGAGCTGTGAGGGAACGGCACCGCAGTACCTCCAGGCTCTGATCAGGCCCTACACCCAAGCAAGGGCACTGCGTTCATCCACCTCTGGCCTGCTCGCCTCCCTACCATTGAGGAAGTACAGTTCCGCTCAGCCCAGTCAAAACTGTTCGCTGCTCTGGCCCCCCAATGGTGGAACAAACTCCTCACGACGCCAGGACAGCGGAGTCAATCACCACCTTCCGGAGACACCTGAAACCCCACCTCTTCAAGGAATACCTAGGATAGGATAAGTAATCCTTCTCACCACCCCTTAATGATTTAGATGCACTATTGTAAAGTGGCTGTTCCACTGGATGTCAGAAGGTGAATTCACCACTTGTAAGTCGCCTTGGGATAAGAGCCGCCTGCTAAATGACTTAAATGTAAATGTAAATGTAAGTAAACTCAGCAAAAGCAACGCCTTATTTCAGGACCCTGTCTTTCAAACACTAAAAGGCCTTTCTACTTCTAACTTGAAAAACACCAAAAGAAAGATGCCCAGATGCCCCTGCGTTCATCTAAGTATCTCATGAGGACTGCAGATGTGGCCAGGGAAATACATTTCAATGTCCGTACTGTGAGACACTTAAGACAGCGCTACAGGGAGACAGGACGGACAGCTGATCGTCCTCACAGTGGCAGACCACGTGTAACAACATCTGCACAAGATCGGTACATACGAATATCACACCTGTGGGACAGATACAGGATGGCAACAACAAATGCCCGAGTTACACCAGGAATGCTCAATCCCTCCATCAATGCTCAGACTGTCCGCAATAGGCTGAGAGAGGCTGGACTGAGGGCTTGTAGGCCTGTTTGTAAGACAGGTACTCACCAGACATCACCGGCAACAACGTCGCCTGTGGGCACAAACCCACCGTCGCTGGACCAGACAGGACTGGCAAAAAGTGCTCTTCACTGACGAGTCAGGGTTTTGTCTCACCAGGTGTGATGGCTGGATTCACGTTTATCGTTAAAGGAATGAGCGTTACACCGAGGCCTGTACTCTGGAGCGGGATCGATTTGGAGGTGGAGGGTCCATCATGGTCTGGGGCGGTGTGTCACAGCATCATCGGACTGAGCTTGTTGTCATTGCAGGCTTTCTCAATGCTGTGCGTTACATGGACGACATCCTCCTCCCTCATGTGGTACCTTCCTGCAGGCTCATCCTGACATGACCCCCCAGCATGACAATACCACCAGCAATAAAGTCCTTCTTTATATTCCAGAAAAGTCTGTTCAGTTGGCGCGTTTGATTGCGTAATCCACCGTTCCACTCGTTCAAAGGAATCCCAAAAGTTACCGGTAAACAAATCAAACAACATTTCTACTCAATCCTCAGGTACCCTAATATGTAAATAAACAATACAATTTAAGACGGAATGTAGTATGTTCAATACCGGAGATACATAATGCCCTCATTCACGCGCTCCACAAGAGTCCTAATAAGGGACACCTTGAAAACTCCAACTACTTGCTCATTTTTCAAAAACAACAAAAACAACAAGAATGAAACCCTTTCTAAAGACTGTTGACATCTAGTGGAAGCCATAGGAACTGCAATCTGGGAGGAAATCTTTTGAATATCCCATGACCTAAAAAAAAATATTTTCGGGATGGATTCTCCTCTGGTTCTCTCCTGCCATATCAGTTCTGTTATACTCACAAACCTTTTAACAGTTTTAGAATCTTCAGAGTGTTTGCTATCCAATGCTACCAATTATATGCATATCCTAGCTTCTGGGCTTGAGTAAGAGGGGGTTTACTTTGGGAAAGTCAGTCATCCGAACTTCCAAATACTGCCCCCTAATGCAGCTGGTGGCCACACCAGATACTGACTTTTACTTTTGATTTGACTCCCCCTCCCGCCCCCTCCCTTTGTTCAGGGACACATTCTTCCATTTCTGTTAGTCAGGTCTGTGGAACTTGTTCAGTTTATGTATCCATTGTTGAATCTTGTTATGTTCTTACAAATATTTAGGATAATCTAGACAGGTAATGCATCACATATTTCCTCATGATATCATCTGTAAATTGGCATTTTTATAAATACACTATAAATACACACAAAATTATGTGGACACCCCTTCAAATGAGTGGATTCGGCTATTTCAGCCACACCTTTGCTGACAGGTGTATAAAATAGACCCCTCAGCCATGCAATCCCGACTCTATTCTCTGTATATATCAATGATGTTGCTCTTGCTGCGGGCGATTCCCTGATCCACCTCTACGCAGACGACACCATTCTATTTACTTCCGGCCCGTACTTGGACACTGTGCTATCTAACCTCCAAACGAGCTTCAATGCCATACAACACTCCTTCCGTGGCCTCCAACTGCTCTTAAACGCTAGTAAAACCAAATGCATGCTTTTCAACCGATCACTGCCTGCACCCGCATGCCCGACGAGCATCACCACCCTGGATGGTTCCGACCTTGAATATGTGGACTGTAAACTCTCCTCCCAGACTCATATCAAACATCTCCAATCGAAAATCAAATCAAGAGTCGGCTTTCTATTCCGCAACAAAGCCTCCTTCACTCACGCCGCCAAACTTACCCTAGTAAAACTGACTATCCTACCGATCCTCGACTTCGGCGATGTCATCTACAAAATTGCTTCCAACACTCTACTCAGCAAACTGGATGCAGTTTATCACAGTGCCATCCGTTTTGTCACTAAAGCAACTTATGCCACCCACCACTGCGACTTGTATGCTCTAGTCGGCTGGCCCTCGCTACATATTCGTCACCAGACCCACTGGCTCCAGGTCATCTACAAGTCCATGCTAGGTAAGGCTCCGCCTTATCTCAGTTCACTGGTCACGATGACAACACCCATCCGTAGCACTCGCTCCAGCAGGTGTATCTCAATGATCATCCCTAAAGCCAACACCTCATTTGGCCGCCTTTCGTTCCAGTACTCTGCTGCCTGTGACTGGAACGAATTGCAAAAATCCCTGAAGTTGGAGACTTTTATCTCCCTCAACAACTTCAAACATGTGCTATCTGAGCAGCTAACCGATCGCTGCAGCTGTACATAGTCTATTGGTAAATAGCCCACCCATTTTCACCTACCTCATCCCCACACTGTTTTTATTTATTTACTTTTCTGCTCTTTTGCACACCAGTATCTCTACCTGTACATGACCATCTGATCATTTATCACTCCAGTGCTAATCTGCAAAATTGCAATTATTCGCCTACCTCCTCATGCCTTTTGCACACAATGTATATAGACTCCCTCTTTTTGTACTGTGTTATTGACTTGTTAATTGTTTACTCCATGTGTAACTCTGCAGTTGTCTGTTCACACTGCTAAGCTTTATCTTGGCCAGGTCGCAGGTTGCAAATGAGAACTTGTTCCTCAACTAGCTCTGTCTGGTTAAATAAAGGTGAAATAAAAATAAAAAAATAATAAAAAATCTCATGTAGATCAAAACATTGGCAGTAGAATATTGGCCTTACTGAAGAGCTCCAGTGACTTTCACCATGGCTTTCGTCTACAGGATGCCACATTTCCAACTCAGTCAGTTCATCAAATTTCTGCCCTGCTCGCGAGCAGCCCTGGTCAACTGTAGAGTGCTCTTGTGCTGGCGCAGTGGAAACGCCTAGGAGCAACAACAGCTCAGCCACGAAGTGGTAAGTTCCAAACTGCCTCTGGAAGCAACGTCAGCACAATAACTGTTTGTCAGGAGCTCTCATGAAATGGGTTTCCATGGCCGAGCAGCCACACACAAGCCTACAATCACCATGTGCTATTTCAGGCGTCAGCATGCTGGAAGGTGCTTCAAGAAAGCTTCCACTGGACTCAGTGGAAGCTGCACTACTTTGGAGTGATGAATCACGCATCACTGCTTTGGGGCGGCAGAGGCAGCCTAGTGGTTTGAAAGCGTTGGACTAGGAATCGAAGGGCTGGCAAGTACCAAATCCCCGAGCTGACAAGGGTGGCAGTCTGTCGTTCTGCCCCTGCCAACAGGCAGGTTAACGCCAGCTGTCTCCTAAAGGCCGTCATTGAATATAAGAATTTGTTCTTAACTGACTTGACTCAGTAAAATGAAGGTAAAAAAATCTACCAGTGCGATGGATCGAATCTGGGTTTGACAGATGCCAGGAGAATGCTACCTGCCCCAATGGATAGTACGCCAGCTGCTATTGTTTGGTAGTGCGTTATTTGTGCTTCCAACTTTTTGGCAGCAGCTTGGGGAAGGCCATTTCCTGCTTCAGCATTACAATGCCTGCACTTCGAGCGAGGTCCCTACGTAAATGGTTTGTTGAGATCCGTGTGAAAGAACTTGACTGGCCTGCAAAGAACCCTGCAATAAAACGCAAATTAATTGCTTAAAAATCCCATACAATGTGATTTTCTGGATTTTTGTTTTAGATTCCGTCTCACAGTTGAAGTGTATCTATGATAAAAAAATTACAGACTTACATGCTTCGTAAGTAGGAAAACCTGTAAAATCATCAGTGTATCAAATACTTGTTCTCCCCACTGTAAATGATTATAAACTAGGTGGTTCGAGCCCAGAATGCTTATTGGCTAAAATCCATGTTATCAGACGGTATACCACTGGTATAACAAAACGTTTATTTTTACTGCTCTAATCAGGTTGGTAACCAGTTTATAGTAGCAATAAGGCACCTCGGGATTTTGTGATATTTGGCCAATATACCACAGCAAAGAGCTGTGTCCAGGCACTCGCGCTAGCGTCATGCGTAAGAACA
>NW_027003875.1:0-77684 GCF_036934945.1 Oncorhynchus masou masou
GACATCCATGGTGAAACACCCTGAGGCATGCTAACTAGGACATCCATGGTGAAACACCCTGAGGCCTGCTAACTAGGACATCCATGGTGTAACACCCTGAGGCCTGCTCACTAGGACATCCATGGTGTAACACCCCGAGGCCTGCTAACTAGGACATCCATGGTGTAACACCCTGAGGCCTGCTAACTAGGACATCCATGGTGAAACACCGTGAGGCCTGCTAACTAAGACATCCATGGTGAAACACCCTGAGGCCTGCTAACTAGGACATCCATGGTGAAACACCCTGAGGCCTGCTAACTAGGACATCCATGGTGTAACACCCTGAGGCCTGCTAACTAGGACATCCATGGTGTAACACCCTGAGGCCTGCAAACTAGGACATCCATGGTGTAACACCCTGAGGCCTGCAAACTAGGACATCCATGGTGTAACACCCTGAGGCCTGCCTAACTAGGACATCCATGGTGTAACACCCTGAGGCCTGCTAACATCTGGTGCTTGTAGGACATCCATGGTGAAACACATCCATGGGTGAGGCCTGCTAACTAGGACATCCATGGTGAAACACCCTGAGGCCTGCTAACTAGACATCCATGGTGAAACACCCTGAGGCCTGAGGCCTACTACTAACTAGGACATCCATGGTGAAACACCCTGAGGCCTGCTAACTAGGACATCCATGATGAAACACCCTGAGGCCTGCTAACTAGGACATCCATGGTGTAACACCCTGAGGCCTGCTAACTAGGACATCCATGGTGAAACACCCTGAGGCCTGCTAACTAGGACATCCATGGTGTAACACCCTGAGGCCTGCTAACTAGGACATCCATGGTGAAACACCCTGAGGCCTGCTAACTAGGACACCCATGGTGTAACACCCTGAGGCCTGCTAACTAGGACATCCATGGTGAAACACCCTGAGGCCTGCTAACTAGGACATCCATGGTGAAACACCCTGAGGCCTGCTAACTAGGACATCCATGGTGTAACACCCTGAGGCCTGCTAACTAGGACATCCATGGTGAAACACCCTGAGGCCTGCTAACTAGGACATCCATGGTGTAACACCCTGAGGCCTGCTAACTAGGACATCCATGGTGAAACAACAGAGACATAAACAGCTTTGTAATATATATTCCAATCATTTATACACAAACTGCAGAATGCCTTTACATATCGGACATCATCCTGTATATTACTTCCTGTCATGGTCTCCCTCCTCCCTCCCCAGGTTGACCAGGCCGCTGCAGGTCTCCTGGCCCTGGGTCTGAAGAGAGGGGACAGACTAGAGTCTGGGGGCCCAACACATACCACTGGATCCTGTTTCAGTTTGCCACAGCCAAGGCTGGCATCATACTGGTGAAGATGAGCTATTATATTAGATTCTAAAATGAACATGTATTATCTGTTAGGATCTATTGGTCCTAATATTAAAGTATGGTTCTAATCTCTACAGGTGTCGATAAACCCAGCCTATCAGCTGAAGGAGCTGGAGTTCACCCTGGGGAAGGTTTGTTCTTATCCAGAACTGTGCTGTTTTACACTTCCTGGATAGACTGAATGAACAGCTGAACTGATCCTGACCCTGGTGCTGTCTGTGTCCCTGTTATCTCCTCTGTAGGTGCAGTGTAAAGCTGTGGTGTGTCAGTTTAAGACCCAGAGGTTCTGTTATCTCTGTCTCTGTAGGTGCAGTGCAAAGCTGTGGTGTGTCCCACCCAGTTTAAGACCCAGAGGTTCTGTTATCTCTGTCTCTGTAGGTGCAGTGTAAAGCTGTGGTGTGTCCCACCCAGTTTAAGACCCAGAGGTTCTGTGACATGCTGAGACAGATCTGCCCAGAGATGGACACAGCAGAGTCAGGGGTCTTCAGGAGCTCCAGGTATGTTAATATTGTATTACTGCATCATGACTGAGTCAACAGACATATTGTACTACTGCATCATGACTGCGTCAACAGACATATTGTACTACTGGACCATGACTGAGTCAACAGCCATATTGTACTACTGCATCATGACTGCGTCAACAGACATATTGTACTACTGGACCATGACTGCGTCAACAGACATGTTGTACTACTGCATCATGAAGTAAACAAGTACCTAGCAGGATAGCTAACATCATAGATATAGAACCCTGATCAGATATGTGGTCTGTGGCTAACATATTTATAGCCATAGTAGAGATCCCATTAAATTACTAGAAGGGCTATGTCATAAACCCTCAAAGTTCCTGAATGGTATGATAATGGCAGCCATTTTGGTCAGGGACAAATCCAAACCAGCCTAATTGAAAGGAAAGGAAGTAGAGACATAGGTGATGTACTTCCTGCTTTTACTGATGCAGGAACATAAAAGTAAGGCATGTGATACTGTATATCAGAAATGGTGTATTAGAAGTATTGGCTAATGTGAAACACAGTCGAAGGGAACACAGGAACTCTGCTGGATCAACTCTGAATAAGAAATATTACCACCGGCGGATGTCTTCTACCTGTAAATGGAACCTCAGTATCTGTGTGGGGATGGAGAATGGAACCTAATGAAGGCTGTTAGTAATGTTACTGTAATGTTACTATCATTGTGTTACTGGATGGGGATGGAGACAGACAGGGACAGTAGAGGACCTAATGAAGGATGTTACTGTAATGTTGCTGTAATGTTACTATCATTGTGTTACTGTAATGTAACGGTCATTGTGTTACTGTAATGTGACGGTCATTGTGTTACTGTAATGTACCGGTCATTGTGTTACTGTAATGTAACAGTCATTGTGTTACTGTAATGTAACGGTCATTGTGTTACTGTAATGTAACAGTCATTGTGTTACTGTAACAGTCATTGTGTTACTGTAATGGTCATTTTGTTACTGTAATGGTCATTGTGTTACTGTAATGTAACAGTCATTGTGTTACTGTAATGGTCATTTTGTTACTGTAACAGTCATTGTGTTACTGTAATGTAACGGTCATTGTGTTACTGTAATGTAGCGGTCATTGTGTTACTGTAATGTAACAGTCATTGTGTTACTGTAATGTAACGGTCATTTGTTACTGTAATGTAACAGTCATTGTGTTACTGTAACAGTCATTGTGTTACTGTAATGGTCATTTTGTTACTGTAATGGTCATTGTGTTACTGTAATGTAACAGTCATTGTGTTACTGTAATGGTCATTTTGTTACTGTAACAGTCATTGTGTTACTGTAATGTAACGGTCATTGCGTTACTGTAATGTACAGTGCATTCGGAAAGTATTCAGGCCCGTTGACTTTTTCAGCATTTTGTTACATTACAGCCTTATTCAAAAAATAAAATCCTCATCAATCTACACACAATGCACCATAATGAAAGAGTGAACACTGTTTTTTAGAAATGTTTGTACATTTATTACAAATAAAAAACAGAAATAACTTATTTACATAAGTTTCAGACCCTTCACTATGAGACTGTAAATTGAGCTCAGGTGCATCCTGTTTCCATTAATCAGCCTTGATGGTTCTACAACTTGATTTGGGTCCACCTGTGGTAGATTGAATTGATTGGACATGTTTTAGAAAGGCACTCACCTGTTTATATAAGGTCCCACAGTTGACAGTGTATGTCCGAGCAAAAACCAAGCCTTGAGGTCAAAGGAATTGTCCATAGAGCTCCGAGACAGGATTGTGTCGAGGCACAGATATGGGGAAGGGTATCAAAAAAAATGTCTACAGCATTGAAGGTCCCCAAGAACACAGTGGCCTCCATCATTCTTAAATAGAAGAAGTTTGGAAACACCAAGACTCTCCCTTAAGCTGCCCGCCCGGCCAAACTGAGCAATCGGGGGAGAAGGTCCTTGGTCAGGGAGGTGACCAAGAACCAGACAGAGCTCCAGAGTTCCTCTGTGGAGATGGGAGAACCTCCCAGAAGGACAACCATGTCTGCAGCGTTCCACCAATCAGGCCTTTATGGTAGAGTGGCCAGACAGAAGCCACTCCTCAGTAAAATACACATGACAGCCTGCTTGGAGTTTGCCAAATGCACCGAAATGACTCTCAGACCATGAGAAAAAAGATTCTCTGGTCTGAAGAAACCAAGATTGAACCCATGCTTCACCATCCCTATGGTGAAGCATGGTGGTGGCAGCCTCAGCCTGTGGGGATGTTTTTCAGCGGCAGAGACTTGGAGACTAGTTAGGATCGAGGGAAAGATGAACGGAGCAAAGTAGAGAGAGATCCTTGATGAAACCCTTCTCCAGAGCGCTCAGGACCTCAGACTGGGGCAAAGGTTCACCTTCTAACAGGACAACAACCCTAAGCACACGGCCAAGACAACACAGGAGTGGCTTCGGGACAAGTCTCTGAATGTCCCTGAAGTGGCCCCGCCAGAGCCCGGGCTTGAACCCGTTCTAACATCTCTGGAGAGACCCGGAAATAGCTGTGTAGCGACGCTCCCCGTCCAATCTGACAGAGCTTGAGAGGATCTGCAGAGCAGAATGGGAGAAACTCCCCAAATAAAGGTTTGCCGAACTTGTAGTGTCAAAGGTGCTTCAACAAAGTACTGAGTAAAGGGTCTGAATACTTATGCAAATTTAATTTTTCCATTTTTATTTTGAATGAATTTGCAAACATTTCTAAAAACCTGTTTTTGCTTTGTCATTATGGGGTGTTGAGGGGAAAAAAATATTTAATACATTTTAGTATGAGGCTGTAACGCAAAATGTTTAGGAAAAAGTCAAGGGGTCTGAATACTTTCCAAATGCACTGTAACTGTAATGTTACTGGCATTGTGTTTCTGTAATGTTACTGTAATGTAGCTGTCATTGTGTTACTGTAATAATATTGGCAGTGTTACTGTAATGTAGCTGTCATTGTGTTACTGTAATAATATTGACAGTGTTACTGTAATGTAACGGTCATTGTGTTACTGTAATGTAACTGTCATTGTGTTACTGTAATGTACTGGTCATTGTGTTATTGTAATGTAACGGTCATTGTGTTACTGTAATGTTACTGTAATGTTACTGTAATGTTACTGTCATTGTGTTCCTGTTATGGTAATGGTCATTGTGTTCATGTAATGTACCTGTCATTGTGTTAATGTAATGTAACGGTCATTGTGTTACTGTAATGTAACGGTCATTGTGTTACTGTAATGTTAACCTACTGTGTTCCTCCTGCCAGACTACCAGACCTGCGTATGGTGATTGTGACAGACAGCAGACAGACAGGGACTGTACATGTAGAGGATGTGATGCAGGCTGGAAGCAGACAGCACCACCAGGAGCTGCAGGACCTGCAGACCAAACTGTCCTTCGACGACCCCATCAACATACAGTTCACATCCGTCTCCTGTTGAGGTCTCCTGTTCCTGGAAAGAAGAAGAACCCTGTCTAGGACACAGACGACCCTTCTTTAGGACACAGGTCTAGGATGTCCAGGACACAGACGACCCTGTCTAGGACACAGACGACCCTGTCTAGGACACAGACGACCCTGTCTAGACACAGACACCCTGTCTAGGACACAGACCCCTGTCTAGACACAGACACGACCCTGTCTAGGACACAGACCCCCCCCTTCCAACAGACCCTGTCTAGGACAACAGTATTAGTCTGTCTACTGGTCTGTAGGGAACTATTAGTCTGTCTACTGGACACAGTATCAGTCTGTCTACTGGTCTGTAGGGAACAGCAGTCCTATTAGTCTGTCTAGGACACAGTATCGTTCTGCAGTCTATTAGTCTGTCTAATGTCTACTGGTCTGTACAACAGTATTAGTCTGTCTACTGGTCTAGGGGACAATCAGTACTGTCTGTGTCTACTGGTCTGTAGGGAACAACAGTATCAGTCTGTCTACTGGTCTGTGGGAACAACAGTATTAGTCTGTCTAATGGTCTGGGAACAACAGTATTAGTCTGTCTGATGTCTACTGGTCTGTAAGTATTAGTGGTCTGTAGGGATTAGTCTGTCTACAACAGTATTAGTCTGTCTGATGTCTACTGGTCTGTAGGGAACAACAGTATTAGTCTGTCTACTGGTCTGTAGGGAACAACAGTGTCTGTCTACTGGTCTGTAGGGAACAACAGTATTAGTCTGTCTACTGGTCTGTAGGGAACAACAGTATTAGTCTGTCTACTGGTCTGTAGGGAACAACAGTATTAGTCTGTCTACTGGTCTGTAGGGAACAACAGGTCTGTCTGATGTCTACTGTATTAGTCTGTCTACTGGTCTGTAGGGAACAACAGTATCAGTCTGTCTACTGGTCTGTAGGGAACAACAGTATCAGTCTGTCTACTGGTCTGTAGGGAACAACAGTATTAGTCTGTCTGATGTCTACTGGTCTGTAGGGAACAACAGTATTAGTCTGTCTACTGGTCTGTAGGGAACAACAGTATTAGTCTGTCTGACTGGTCTGTAGGGAACAACAGTATCAGTCTGTCTACTGGTCTGTAGGGAACAACAGTATTAGTCTGTCTACTGGTCTGTGGGAACAACAGTATCAGTCTGTCTGAGTATTAGTCTGTCTACTGGTCTGTAGGGAACAACAGTATTAGTCTGTCTACTGGTCTGTAGGGAACAACAGTATTAGTCTGTCTGATGTCTACTGGTCTGTAGGGAACAACAGTATTAGTCTGTCTGATGTCTACTGGTCTGTAGGGAACAACAGTATTAGTCTGTCTACTGGTCTGTAGGGAACAACAGTATCAGTCTGTCAACAGTATTAGTCTGGTCTGTAGGGAACAACAGTATTAGTCTGTCTACTGGTCTGTAGGGAACAACAGTATTAGTCTGTCTGATGTCTACTGGTCTGAACAACAGTATTGTCTAGTCTGTCTTACTGTCTGTGTCTACTGGTCTGTAGGGAACAACAGTATCAGTCTGTCTACTGGTCTGTCAACAGTATTAGTCTGTCTACTGTCTGTAGGGAACAACAGTATTAGTCTGTCTACTGGTCTGTAGGGAACAACAGTATTAGTCTGTCTACTGGTCTGTAGGGAACAACAGTATCAGTCTGTCTACTGGTCTGTAGGGAACAACAGTATTAGTCTGTCTACTGGTCTGTAGGGAACAACAGTATTAGTCTGTCTGTCTACTGGTCTGTAGGGAACAACAGTATTAGTCTGTCTGTCTACTGGTCTGTAGGGTATCAGTCTGTCTACTGGTCTGTAGGGAACAACAGTATTAGTCTGTCTACTGGTCTGTAGGGAACAACAGTATTAGTCTGTCTACTGGTCTGTAGGGAACAACAGTATCAGTCTGTCTGATGTCTGGTCTGTAGGGAACAACAGTATTAGTCTGTCTACTGGTCTGTAGGGAACAACAGTATTAGTCTGTCTACTGGTCTGTCTACTGGTCTGATGTCTACTGGTCTGAAACAACAGTATTAGTCTGTCTACTGGTCTGTAGGGAACAACAGTATTAGTCTGTCTGATGTCTACTGGTCTGTAGGGAACAACAGTATTAGTCTGTCTGATGTCTACTGGTCTGTAGGGAACAACAGTATTAGTCTGTCTACTGTCTACTGGTCTGTAGGGAACAACAGTAGTCTGTCTGAGTCTGTCTATCAGTCTGTCTATTATGTCTACTGGTCTGTAGGGAACAACAGTATTAGTCTGTCTACTGGTCTGTAGGGAACAACAGTATTAGTCTGTCTGATGTCTACTGGTCTGTAGGGAACAACAGTATTAGTCTGTCTACTGGTCTGTAGGGAACAACAGTATTAGTCTGTCTGATGTCTACTGGTCTGTAGGGAACAACAGTATTAGTCTGTCTACTGGTCTGTAGGGAACAACAGTATTCTGTCTAGTCTGTCTATTAGTCTGTCTACTGGTCTGTAGGGAACAACAGTATTAGTCTGTCTGATGTCTACTGGTCTGTAGGGAACAACAGTATCAGTCTGTCTGATGTCTACTGGTCTGTAGGGAACAACAGTATCAGTCTGTCTACTGGTCTGTAGGGAACAACAGTATTAGTCTGTCTGAGTCTACTGGTCTGTACTATTAGTCTGTCTGATGTCTACTGGTCTGTAAACAACAGTATCAGTCTGTCTATTAGTCTGTCTACTGGTCTGTAGGGAACAACAGTATTAGTCTGTCTGATGTCTACTGGTCTGTAGGGAACAACAGTATTAGTCTGTCTGATGTCTACTGGTCTGTAGGGAACAACAGTATTAGTCTGTCTACTGGTCTGGTCTGTAGGGAACAACAGTATTAGTCTGTCTATGTCTACTGGTCTGTAGGGAACAACAGTATTAGTCTGTCTACTGGTCTGTAGGGAACAACAGTATTAGTCTGTCTATGGTCTGTAGGGAACAACAGTATTAGTCTGTCTACTGGTCTGTAGGGAACAACAGTATTAGTCTGTCTACTGGTCTGTAGGGAACAACAGTATTAGTCTGTCTACTGGTCTGTAGGGAACAACAGTATTAGTCTGTCTACTGGTCTGTAGGGAACAACAGTATTAGTCTGTCTACTGGTCTGTAGGGAACAACAGTATTAGTCTGTCTACTGGTCTGTAGGGAACAACAGTATTAGTCTGTCTGATGTCTACTGGTCTGTAGGGAACAACAGTATTAGTCTGTCTACTGGTCTGTATATTAGTCTACTGGTCTGTAGGGAACAACAGTATTAGTCTGTCTACTGGTCTGTAGGGAACAACAGTATCAGTCTGTCTGATGTCTACTGGTCTGTAGGGAACAACAGTATTAGTCTGTCTACTGGTCTGTAGGGAACAACAGTATTAGTCTGTCTACTGTCTGTCTGTCTGTAGGGAACAACAGTATTAGTCTGTCTACTGGTCTGTACTGGAACAACAGTCTGTATGGGAACAACAGTATTAGTCTGTCTGATGTCTACTGGTCTGTAGGGAACAACAGTATTAGTCTGTCTGGTCTGTACTGGTCTGTACAGTATTAGGTCTACTGGTCTGTAGAACAACAGTATTAGTCTGTCTACTGGTCTGTAGGGAACAACAGTATTAGTCTGTCTACTGGTCTGTAGGAACAACAGTATCAGTCTGTCTACTGGTCTGTATGTCAACAGTGGTCTGTCTAGGGAACAACAGTATTAGTCTGGTCTGTAGGGTAAGTCAACTGGTCTGTAGTATTAGTCTGTCTACTGGTCTGTAGGGAACAACAGTATTAGTATGTATGTCTGTCTACTGGTCTGTAGGGAACAACAGTATTAGTCTGTCTACTGGTCTGTAGGGAACAACAGTATTAGTCTGTCTGATGTCTACTGGTCTGTAGGGAACAACAGTATTAGTCTGTCTGACTGGTCTGTCAACAGTATCAGTCTGTCTACTGTCTGTAGGGAACAACAGTATCAGTCTGTCTACTGGTCTGTAGGGAACAACAGTATTAGTCTGTCTACTGGTCTGTAGGGAACAACAGTATTAGTCTGTCTATTAGATCTGTCTACTGGTCTGTAGGGAACAACAGTATTAGTCTGTCTACTGGTCTGTAGGGAACAACAGTATTAGTCTGTCTACTGGTCTGTAGGGAACAACAGTATTAGTCTGTCTACTGGTCTGTAGGGAACAACAGTATCAGTCTGTCTGATGTCTGGTCTGTAGGGAACTATTAGTCTGTCTACTGGTCTGTAGGGAACAACAGTATTAGTCTGTCTGATGGTCTGTACTGGTCTGTAGGGAACAACAGTATCAGTCTGTCTACTGGTCTGTCTATCTGTCTACTGGTCTGTAGGGAACAACAGTATTAGTCTGTCTGATGTCTACTGGTCTGTAGGGAACAACAGTATTAGTCTGTCTACTGGTCTGTACAACAGTATTCTGTACTGGTCTGGGGAACAACAGTCTGTCTGTAGGGAACTGATGTCTACTGGTCTGTAGGGAACAACAGTATTAGTCTGTCTAGGGAACAACAGTGTCTGTCTACTGGTCTGTAGGGAACAACAGTATCTACTGTCTGTCTATCAGTCTGTCTATGTCTACTGGTCTGTAGGGAACAACAGTATTAGTCTGTCTACTGGTCTGTAGGGAACAACAGTATCTGTGTCTAGTCTGTCAACAGTATCTGTCTACTGGTCTGTAGGGAACAACAGTATTAGTCTGTCTACTGGTCTGTAGGGAACAACAGTATTAGTCTGTCTACTGGTCTGTAGGGAACAACAGTATTAGTCTGTCTGATGTCTACTGGTCTGTAGGGAACAACAGTATTAGTCTGTCTACTGGTCTGTAGGGAACAACAGTATTAGTGCCTGGTCTGTACCCTCTCCTGGTCTGTACCAACAATTAGTCTGTCTGATGTCTGGTCTGTAGGGAACAACAACTGCTACTGGTCTGTATTTTGTCTACTGGGTCAACAGTATTAGTCTGTCTATATCTGGATTCAACTGGAAGGTCTGTCTGATGTGGAGACATGTCTGTCTGACTATTATTATCTCAACAGTATTAGTCTGTCTGTGTCTCTTCTCTGGTCTCTATTCTGTCTATTAGTCTGTCTACTGGTCTGTAGGGAACAACAGTATTAGTCTGACTACTGGTCTTTCTCTCTCTGTGAACAACAGTATTAGTCTGTCTCTTCTCAACAGTCACTGTGACTCTCTTAGTCTGTCTCTCTGTCTACTGGTCTGTAGAACAACAGTATCAGTCTTTCTCTCACAGTATCAGTGACTCTCTTTCTGTCTCTGGTCTGTAGGGAACAACAGTCTCTTTCTCTCTCTGTGACTACTGGTCTGTAGGGAACAACAGTCTCTCTATGACTCTCTCTCTGTGACTCTTTCTCTCTGTAGGGAACTATTAGTCTGTGTCTACTTTGTAGGGAACTCTCTCTCTGTGACTCTCTCTCTCTCTCTCTGTGACTGGTCTGACTCTCTCTCTGTGTCTCTCTCTCTGTGGAACTCTCTCTTTCTGTGACTCTCTGTCTACTGTCTCTCTTTCTCTCTCTCTGTGACTCTCTCTCTCTGTCTCTCTCTCTCTGTGACTTTCTCTCTCTCTCTCTCTCTGTGTCTCTTTCTCTCTCTCTGACTTTCTCTCTCTCTCTCTCTCTTTCTCACTGTGACTCTTTCTCTCTGTGTGTGTCTCTTTCTCTCTCTGTCTCTCTTTCTCTCTGTGACTCTGTGACTTTCTCTCTCTCTGTCAATCTCTCTCTCTGTGTCTCTTTCTCTCTCTCTCTCTGACCCTGTGTCTCTCTTTCTCTGTCTCTCTCTTGCTGTGTCTCTCTCTCTCTATCTGTCTCTCTTCTCTCCTACTTTTCTCATGTAACCTCTGCTCTTTTTGCTTCCCCTTCAGCCTATAAGAGCGTGTGTTCCTGTTCCCCTTTACCACTGCATAGGCTCAGTGATCGGAGGGATGTGCATGGCACTGCATGGCATCACCCTGGTCTTCCCCTCTGCTGGGTACGACAGCCGTGCCAACCTGGAGGCCATTCAGAATGAAAGGTAGTAAAGTTTAGGAACCTATTCCTTAAGTGACTTACACATCCTGGAGACTTACAATAGAGATATTTCACGTCAGTCTGTTGTAATAAGAATAATATAAATAGCTGCCCCTGAGCACATTGAGAATGAACCTCTATAATACACTAAATACCTCTCTGTGTTCTCTGTTTCAGGTGTAATTTCCTCTACGGAACTCCTACCATGTACATTGACATGCTTGGACAGCCTGACCTACACAACTATGACCTGTCCTCAGTTGAATCTGGTGAGAGATTTGAGGTTTGTTTGTGTCGACTGTTGTTTGATGGCTGGAAATACATAAAAATAAACTGAATTGCTGTGGTAAAGTTTAAGCTGAAAGGGGTCATTTGCAGTTGCTACATCCATTATTTTGGACAGTATATCACAAAAGGAGTACGCCCCTCACATTATTGTAAATATTTGAGTATATCTTTTCATGTGACAACACTGAAGAAGACTGTCAGTGCTCAGAACATACGCCGTACACTGTATCAAATTGGTCTGCATGGCTGTCGTCCCAGAAGGAGGCCTCTTCTAAAGATGATGCACAAGAAAGATTACTGGAACCATGTCCTGTGGTCTGATGAGACCAAGATAAACTTATTTGGTTCAGATGGTGTCAAGCGTGTGTGGCGGCAACCAGGTGAGGAGTACAAAGACAAGTGTGTCTTGCATACAGTCAAGCATGTGGGGTGGGAGTGTCATGGTCTGGGGCTGCATGAGTGCTGCCGGCACTGGGGAGCTACAGTTCATTGAGGGAACCATGAATGCCAACATGTACTGTGATATACTGAAGCAGAGCGTGATCCCCCTCCCTTCAGAGACTGGGCCGCAGGGCAGTATTCCAACATGATAACGACCCCAAACACACCTCCAAGACGACCACTGCCTTGCTAAAGAAGCTGAGGGTAAAGGTGATGGACTGGCCAAGCATGTCTCCAGACCTAAACCCTATTGAGCATCTGTGGGGCATCCTCAAACGGAAGGTGGAGGAGTGCAAGGTCTCTAACATCCACCAGCTCCGTGATGTCGTCATGGAGGAGTGGAAGAGGACTCCAGTGGCAACCTGTGAAGCTCTGGTGAACTCCATGCCCACGAGGGTTAAGGCAGTGCTGGAAAATCATGGTGGCCACACAAAATATTGACACTTTGGGCCCAATTTGGACATTTTCACTTAGGGGTGTACTCACTTTTGTTGCTAGCAGTTTAGACATTAATGGTTGTGTGTTGAGTTATTTTGAGGGGACAGCAAATGTACACTTATACAAGCTGTACACTCACTACTTTACATTGTAGCAAAGTGTCATTTCTTCAGTGTTGTCACATGAAACGATATACTCAAATATTTACAAAAATGTGAGGGGTGTATTCACTTTTGTGATATACTGTATATATTAAATTCATGTACCCATTGATTCTTGAATAATATAACTTACAAATACCAGCTTAGTTCAGCTGACGTACCCCACCATAACCAAAAATAAAAGTCTGTTTTACTCCAGTGTTTGTAAACGTTAGTCTGGAGCCCTGTTTTAACCATGTTTAACCCTGTTTTAACCTGTTTTAACCTGTTTTAACCCTGTTTTAAACCTGTTTTAAACCTGTTTTAACCCTGTTTTAACCTTGGTTTAACCCTGTTTTAAACCTGTTTTAACCTTGGTTTAACCTGTTTTAACCCTGTTTTAACCTGTTTTAACCCTGTTTTAACCCTGTTTTAACCTGTTTTAACCTGTTTTAACCCTGTTTTTAACCTGTTTTAACCCTGTTTTAACCCTGTTTTAAACCTGTTTTAACCCTGGTTTAACCTGTTTTAACCTTGGTTTAACCCTGTTTTAAACCTGTTTTAACCTTGGTTTAACCTGTTTTAACCCTGTTTTAACCCTGTTTTAACCCTGTTTTAGCCCTGTTTTAACCCTGTTTTGAGGTTCTTGACTAACATGTCCAGTTGGTGTCTCTGGTGCCACTAACAATTTCTGCTGGTTGCACCAATATTTAGTTACTCAATATAAACACTTTATAATCATCTTATGAAGGCATTCACTGTGGTTTAAAAAGGTGGTATGATTAAATAAATACATTTTTCAATCAAACATGTCCAAGCAGTAAGGCATGATTCAGGTCATTTTGATCTGCAAACTAAAACATTCGCTAGGTCCCCCCCCCCCCAAACCGCTGACATAAATTAAACACAGATGACCCTTACTAATTAGGAAGCTCTCTGATATGTTGTGATGGACTGTCATTATAAATGCTTCACGGGAACCTGGTCAAATTAGGTTTGTAGTGTGGCTAGCCACTGAATGGCTCTGAAGTCACTGTCAGCATGCAGTCAAAGCTACTAACCACTTTTGGACATAACTAGTGTTCTCAAATCGTATCCTGATGTCGACAGCAGATATGAGTTGAATCCATAATATGGCAAACTTAGCTGGCTTCCATACATTTTAGAGAAAACAAGTTATATTAAGTGGCTAGCTAACTAGCTAGCATTAGCAATGTTTGGTGGTCAATGAGACAGAGAGCTAGCTAACCAGCTGAGTTAGCTAACATTGTAACAAAATAATAATTTAGAAAAATCCTCAAAGGCTCTGGATTTCAGGAATCACAGTGACAAGCATTGGAACGCTGCGATTGGTTGCCCAACATTCTGGGGTGAAGCTTAGCGAAGCGTCAATTAGCTTTTTGTTGCTATATTTTTTATTTTATTGTCAAACTAGGGCTCTGGAAATGTCAGATTTGTTTTGCTCAATAGAGATCCATTGGCCTACATGTTTGTGTGCACTAGCTAATAGGCTAATTCATTTGGGACTAATTCACCACTAAATGAAAACTGAAAACACATTAGCTAGATCGCTAACTGTGAATATTGCTGATGTTTAGCCGTGTATTCGATTAATTGCAGTACATTGAATGCCCTAAAAACAATCCAGTGATAGTCTACTAGGACTCAGCGCCAACGTGTACCTCACGCTCTCTGCATCTCAAAGACATAACAGAAATGTTGTTTTTTAAAACAGTGCCTGTCGCTCAGTATTGAGACTTGAGAAAGTGATCATACCCTAGAAAGTGGAGACCCTTCCTCTCTTCAACTAACAACATGTTTTCAAAACTTGTGTTTTTCATGCAACTGCATTTTGAAAGAGAGCATTTCTCTCTTCCACTAAATAGATAGTTGGAAGGAGAGGGCGTGGCTGGTTCATCACAGCAGCTGGCCCCGGCGAAATGGACACTTTCATGGCAGGACTCAATTCACTTTACTTTAGGCGTACTGCTTGACCAAGTCATGATTTTATCTGGCCAAAACAATAAGAAGTTTTGAGTGAGGTGACCAGCAGTTTTTCTACATCCACAGCCAAGTCAAAGGGTCGCAAAATGAGACTAAATGGTCTCTGTCTGATGCCCTCCTAAAACAATCATTTGTATATTATGGATTGTCAGGCCTTTCATCCACAGCTCTCTATGAATTTGAGAGTGGTTACATGTCTCCGCCCCAATCCCTCAGATCTTTACCAAAACAGTGCGGGGTGTCAATTTGTTTTATTTTTCAACTGCAGATTGCAGTAGTATAATGTATTGGTAATACAGTAATAGTATTTGTGAAGGGTGGCGGTTGATTAATATGCTGTATAAAGCAGTAGTATAGTATTTGTGCCCCGGTAGGATGGTGGTTGTGATTTCTGTTGTTGTGTTCCAGGGTTTACGGGTGGGTCTCTTTGTCCTCCAGAAGTCATGAGGAAACTCAAAACTGATATGAATGTCAAGGATATGATAGTAAGTCCTTCCCATCTTTTTCTCTGTCTGTGTGTATAATATACATTTACATTTAAGTCATTTAGCAGACGCTCTTATCCAGAGCGACTTACAAATTGGATACTTTATCATCTGTATGGGGTAACACAACGTTCCCTTGGTAACATCAGATAGGCTACGGGACCACAGAGAACAGCCCTGCGGCATTTGTGGGTTACCCACGAGACAACGAGGAACTGAAGACTGAGACAGTGGGATGTATCCTGAACCACACTGAGGTATCAAAACTTAACTGACACCAGACTGTGTGTGTGTGTGTGTGTGTGTGTGAGCAAGTGAGAGGACAGAGACAGAGAAGAGAGAGTCGTGTGTCTAATGTCAGGCTCCTAAATCATCTACATGCAGTATGTGTAATGTTTATACTCCTCCTTCTTTAAAACACACATGAAACCCTACCTGTGTTCTCCTGGCCAGGCGAAGGTGGTGGATGTGTCCTCTGGAGAGGTGGTTCCTCTGGGGGATCCAGGAGAGCTGCTGATCAGAGCTTACTCTGTTATGTTGGAGTACTGGGACGACCCAGACAAGACCAGTGAGGCTATCGCCAAAGACCGCTGGTACAGAACCGGGTAAGAAATGAGATGGAGAAAGAGACGGAGGGAGCGAGCGAGAGATAAAGACACACAGAGAAACAAACAGATGAAAAGTGAGCGCGAGCATCAACTGTGAATGTCTCCACAGTGACATAGCCAGTCTGGACAGGTTTGGGTACTGCCGTATAGTGGGACGTATAAAGGACATGATCATACGTGGAGGAGAGAACATCTACCCTGCTGAGATAGAGAAGTTCCTTCACACCCATCCCAACGTACAGGAGGCCCAGGTGAGAACCACACCCATCCCAACGTACAGGAGGCCCAGGTGAGAACCACACCCATCCCAACGTACAGGAGGCCCAGGTGAGAACCACACCCATCTCAACGTACAGGAGGCCCAGGTGAGAACCATCCCAACATACAGGAGGCCCAGGTGTTTATTTTCTCTCCCTGTCTTGTCCACCTCTCTTTCTCCCCAGGTGATTGGCGTGAGAGATGAGAGGTTGGGGGAACAGGTGTGTGCCTGTATCAGACTGAAGGAGGGCTTGGACTGCAGCAGAGAGGAGATCAGAGACTTCTGCAAGGGACAGGTGAGACAGAAAGGAACAAGTCACCTGGGGATTGAACACAAGATGGTTATCCCAGATGGTTATCCCAGATGGTTATCCCAGATGGTTATCCCAGATGGTTATCCCACTGGGTTGAAGTCGTTTTAACCAGATGGTTATCCCACTGGGTTGAAGTCGTTTTACCCAGATGGTTATCCCACTGAGGTGAAGTCGTTTTAACCAGATGGTTATCCCAGATGGTTATCCCACTGAGGTGAAGTCGTTTTAACCAGATGGTTATCCCACTGGGCTGAAGTCGTTTTACCCAGATGGTTATCCCACTGAGGTGAAGTCGTTTTAACCAGATGGTTATCCCACTGAGGTGAAGTCGTTTTAACCAGATGGTTATCCCACTGAGGTGAAGTCGTTTTAACCAGATGGTTATCCCAGATGGTTATCCCACTGGGTTGAAGTTGTTTTAACCAGATGGTTATCCCACTGGGTTGAAGTTGTTTTAACCAGATGGTTATCCCACTGGGTTGAAGTTGTTTTAACCAGATGGTTATCCCACTGGGTTGAAGTTGTTTTAACCAGATGGTTATCCCACTGGGTTGAAGTCGTTTTAACCAGATGGTTATCCCACTGGGTTGAAGTCGTTTTAACCAGATGGTTATCCCACTGGGTTGAAGTTGTTTTAACCAGATGGTTATCCCACTGGGTTGAAGTCGTTTTAACCAGATGGTTATCCCACTGGGTTGAAGTCGTTTTAACCAGATGGTTATCCCACTGGGTTGAAGTCGTTTTAACCAGATGGTTATCCCACTGGGTTGAAGTCGTTTTAACCAGATGGTTATCCCACTGGGTTGAAGTCGTTTTAACCAGATGGTTATCCCACTGGGTTGAAGTTGTTTTAACCAGATGGTTATCCCACTGGGTTGAAGTTGTTTTAACCAGATGGTTATCCCACTGGGTTGAAGTCGTTTTAACCAGATGGTTATCCCACTGGGTTGAAGTCGTTTTAACCAGATGGTTATCCCACTGAGGTGAAGTCGTTTTAACCAGATGGTTATCCCACTGGGTTGAAGTTGTTTTAACCAGATGGTTATCCCACTGGGTTGAAGTTGTTTTAACCAGATGGTTATCCCACTGGGTTGAAGTCGTTTTAACCAGATGGTTATCCCACTGGGTTGAAGTCGTTTTAACCAGATGGTTATCCCACTGAGGTGAAGTCGTTTTAACCAGATGGTTATCCCACTGGGTTGAAGTCGTTTTAGCCAGATGGTTATCCCACTGAGGTGAAGTCGTTTTAACCAGATGGTTATCCCACTGGGTTGAAGTCGTTTTAACCAGATGGTTATCCCACTGGGTTGAAGTCATTTTAACCAGATGGTTATCCCACTGGGTTGAAGTCGTTTTAACCAGATGGTTATCCCACTGGGTTGAAGTCGTTTTAACCAGATGGTTATCCCACTGGGTTGAAGTCGTTTTAACCAGATGGTTATCCCACTGGGTTGAAGTCGTTTTAACCAGATGGTTATCCCACTGGGTTGGAGTCGTTTTAACTAGTCTTTTGGTCAGTCCATCATTACAAAGCATCGGCAACATGTCTTATGTGAACAAGAAGAGTAACTCTTTATACTTGTTCCAGATTTCTCACTTCAAGATCCCCCACTATGTGGTGTTTGTGGACAGCTATCCACTGACTGCCTCTGGAAAGGTAGGATGACAACACTAAACAAATCAACTTATCCAGGTGAATGATATTACTACCAGCACAGACGACTGTGTTGATCACCGCTGTGTTTGTCCTTTCCTAGGTCCAGAAGATCAAACTGAGGGAGGAGATGGAGAAGACACTGGGTCTGTGATGGACAGAGGGACCCAGACAGACTATTGGTTCCAGCTGGAGAGAGATTGGTTACAAAGGCTCTGTGTCTGTTACAGCAATATATTGCTATATTTCAATAAAACCAAGAGCAAAAATAAAGTCTAAGCTCTGTTATGTTTTGGTTCATGAGTGATGTGCAACAACTCTTTACTTATTTTTCAATACCTTTATTTCATTTTATCGAACAGACTGGACAACTAGTTGTACATCATGATATGTGATCTTGGACTGATGTACAATAGTCAAACTCAGGTTCTTCATTTTAAACATGCCATAAAGACATCTGAAATAATGCCAAACGTTGGTATGTACAAATGTGTTGTTAGGCAGAGTTACAATGCTTAGTTCCAAACCTGTATCTATGGGGACAGAACAACAGGCTGACAGAGCTCAGAGTGACATGGTAGAGGTGGGTGAAGTCTGTGACAACCCTCCCACTCTGTTTGCCATATTCCTTATTAGGATGCCGGTGGGAGGAGCGTCGTCAGCGACAAGGGGCACACCTGGGGCCCGGGTGTGTCCCAGGATAATGTTAAAGGAATTAAATTCCTATACGTTTATTAAAACACTCTGCCCCTTCCTAAGAATTTGTAAGATACTTATTTGCATAAAATGGACAGAGGCCAGTCTCAAAATCAATCAATAGCGTTTATTCTCGAGAGTACTGATCATGGTACAGTTTACAACAGGTTATAAACTAAAAGTGACGTCATAGGTTGTAAACTGTCCTTCCTTCACTCCGATACAATGGCAGTAGAGTTCACAAGCCTTCCCACATCGTCCACCACCGGTTTAGATCATTTACGACCAGGCCAAGGTCTCCCTGTGTAGATACGCATTCTAGCCAGTCTGACGATAAATTCATTCATTTCTACCAAGGAACAGACAGTCTCTGTTCTGATTCTTGATTATAATTATACACATTATATTCAGTACTAGGATTATAATAAGATTCATACATCCATACAGTAACATAATAGTATTCTGTTTAGTCAGTCCTGATTGAAATGTATACATCATTTAGTCATTGTTGATAAATACACCACTTCCCCATTCATGGAGGAGACTCCATGCAGGCACCTTTCTAGATTTGGGTTGTTTGCTTTGGCACCTTTCAACACCCAGCAGTATCACATGTATGCAAGCAAAACACTCACACTACTGATGACACACACCATTGTTAATCGTATTCAGTTGACTATATTCTGTCATTCCTTGTCTCTACGTGGTCTCCCTTTTGTTCGGAACGTCGAGCCGGTTCGTGACACATCATAGACCATGGGATAAGCAAGCACTCCAAACGATAGTTCTAGAGTTCTGGAAGAGGTGGAAGAGTTAAGGCCAGTTTCCTGGACACAGATTAAGCCGAGGTCAAGCGGTGAATGTCAGGATAGCGTGGCTTTCTCCGCCTGAAGAACGTTACAGGTAGTGTTTTATCCATGTGTGAGATCAAAACGGAACGTTGAAAACGCAGGCAGTTTTTAAGATCCCGGCTGGCCTCTTTAACCTGATTCAGCTAAACATGGCTGAGACTGTGTGGAATAGTGTGTTGGTGAAGGACTACAAGCAATGAACAGAAAACATTAGTGGTTCTAAAGAAGACACATAGTCGGCCATTTTACATAGATTATATTAAGTCAACCCTTAAAGCAGACACATAGTCCTTAATGAAAACAGATTATATTAACTCAAATCATGATTGGCTTGATTTAGTAACCAATGTTAGATGTGGACAGTTCAGGGATATTGTATGTTCCCCTTTTGATTATAAAGACAAGTTAATGGATTATATTAATGGATGGATTACTCATTAATGGACATACATTGGAAATACAAGTAGGTACACCAACCTGACCTTTCCATTCATAACATGTGGAGGGTCAACTGCCACAGTAGATTCTCTGTGGTAAACAAGGAAATGCCTCATTTCATTTGAACAAAATGATTGTCAAATAGTTAGGTGATTAATCTGAAGATATTACCCACCAGAGGACAAAATAGTAAACAAATAAAAATGTTGGCAGCAGCCACAACTAAATGTCAGTGGTTGTAATTCAGATTCACTGTGCGGATGATCTTATTGATGGTTTAACGAGAGATCAACGGTGCTCAACGTGGGTTGCTATTAGCCCAGTCTGTCTTGGTCCCTCTGTCCATCACAGAGCCAGCTTCTTCTCCATCTCCTCCCTCAGTTTATTCTTCTGGATCTAGGAAAGGACAGAGTTGATCACCACAGTCGTCTGTTCTGGTATAATTACTCTGATTATCAATTTCATGATACAGAACATTGGTCCGCTGCTGATCTGAATGAAGACAGAGAAAATACGCTGTCAGGAAGCCTACCTTTCCAGAGGCAGTCAGTGGATAGCTGTCCACAAACACCACATAGTGGGGGATCTTGAAGTGAGAAATCTGGAACAGTAGAAGCAGATGCCTGTAGCTATAAACACAACATAACATAGTATATAACAGAAGTTCTAAACCTGACAATGATCGAATCATAGGTCATGTCACTTCCTGTCTCTGTCTCACCTGTCCCAGGTCATGCCACTTCCTGTCTCTGTCTCACCTGTCCCAGGTCATGTCACTTCCTGTCTCTGTCTCACCCGTCCCAGGTCATGTCACTTCCTGTCTCTGTCTCACCTGTCCCTTGCAGAAGTCTCTGATCTCCTCTCTGCTGCAGTCCAGTCCCTCCTTCAGTCTGATACAGGCACACACCTGTTCCCCCAACCTCTCATCTCTCACGCCAATCACCTGGGGAGAAAGAGAGGTGGACAGGACAGGGAGAGAAAATAAACACCTGGGCCTCCTGTACGTTGGGATGGGTGTGGTTCTCACCTGGGCCTCCTGTACGTTGGGATGGGTGTGGTTCTCACCTGGGCCTCCTGTATGTTGGGATGGGTGTGGTTCTCACCTGGGCCTCCTGTACGTTGGGATGGGTGTGAAGGAACTTCTCTATCTCAGCAGGGTAGATGTTCTCTCCTCCACGTATGATCATGTCCTTTATACGTCCCACTATACGGCAGTACCCAAACCTGTCCAGACTGGCTATGTCACTGTGGAGACATTCACAGTTGATGCTCGCGCTCACTTTTCATCTGTTTGTTTCTAAGTGTGTCTTTATCTCTTGCTCGCTCCCTCCGTCTCTTTCTCTCTCTCCATCTCATTTCTTACCCGGTTCTGTACCAGCGGTCTTTGGCGATAGCCTCACTGGTCTTGTCTGGGTCCTCCCAGTACTCCAACATAACAGAGTAAGCTCTGATCAGCAGCTCTCCTGGATCCCCCAGAGGAACCACCTCTCCAGAGGACACATCCACCACCTTCGCCTGGCCAGGAGAACACAGGTAGGGTTTCATGTGTGTTTTAAAGAAGGAGGAATATGAACATTATACATACTGCATGTCGATGAATTAGGAGCCTGACATTAGACACATGACTCTCTCCTCTCACGTGTTTGATACCTCAGTGTGGTTCAGGATGCATCCCACCGTCTCTGTCTTCAGTTCCTCGTTGTCTCGCAGGAAACCAAGGAATGTTACAGGGCTGTTCTCTGTGGTCCCATAGCCTATCTGATGTTACCAAGGGAACGTTGTGTTACCCCATACAGATGATAAAGTATATTATACACACAGAGACAGAGAAAAAGATGGGAAGGACTTACTATCATATCATTGACATTCATATCAGTTTTGAGTTTCTTCATGACTTCCGGAGGACAAAGAGACCCACTCATAAACCCTGGAACACAACAACAGAAATCACAACCACCATCCTGGGCACAAATACTATACTACTGCTTTATACAGCATATTAATCAACCGCCACCCTTACCAATACATTATATTACTATTCAAAGGGGCAATCTGCAGTTGATAAAACAAAATAAAACAAATTGACACCCCGCCACTGTTTTGGTAAAAATCTGAGGGATGGGGGCGGAGACATGTAACCACTCTCAAATTCATAGAGAGCTGTGGATGAAAGGCCTGACAATCCATAATATACAAATGATTGTTTTAGGAGCAATCCATAATATACAAATGATTGTTTTAGGAGGGCATCAGACAGAGACCATTTTGTCTCATTTTGCGACCCTTTGACTTGGCTGTGGATGTAGAAAAACTGCTGGTCACCTCACTCAAAACTTCTTATTGTTTTGGCCGGATAAAATCATGACTTGGTCAAGCAGTACGCCTAAAGTAAAGTGAATTGAGTCCTGCCATGAAAGTGTCCATTTCTCCAGGGCCATCTGCTGTGATCAGCCAGCCACGCCCTCTCCTTCCAACATTGCTAATGCTAGCTAGTTAGCTAGCCACTTAATATAACTTGTTTTCTCTAAAATGTATGGAAGCCAGCTAAGTTTGCCATATTATGAATTCAACTCATATCTGCTGTCGACATCCGGATACGATTTGAGAACACTAGTTATGTCCAAAAGTGGTTAGTAGCTTTGACTGCATGCTGAAGGTGACTTCAGAGCCATTCAGTGGCTAGCCACACTACAAACCTAATTCGACCAGGTTCCCGTGAAGCATTTATAATGACAGTCCATCACAACATATCAGAGAGCTTCCTAATTAGCAAGGGTTATCTGTGTTTAATTTAATTGTGTATTATTTTGAAACCATTGTCACAGGATTTTGCTATTGGTTGAATTGGGAATGGGGCTTCTCTGGAAAATGTTGTCTGAGGTTACAACAGTACTTAGCGAATAGTTTAAGTTGTAGATGAAAATGACCTGATCCATGCATTACTGCTTGGACATGTTTGATGATAAAATGTTATTCTTTAATCATACCATCTCTGTAAACCACAGTGAATGACTTTATAACAAGATTATAAAATGTTTCTATTGAGTGACAAGATATTGGTGCAACCAAATCATGAACTGGTGCCACCAATTGAAAACCGTAGCGGAGCCAGAGACCCTGACTTAAAACCACAGCGGAGCCAGAGACCCCGACTGAAAACCACAGCGGAGCCAGAGACCCCGACTGTAAACCACAGCGGAGCCAGAGACCCCGACTGTAAACCACAGCGGAGCCAGAGACCACGACTGAAAACCACAGCGGAGCCAGAGACCCCGACTGAAAACCACAGCGGAGCCAGAGACCCCGACTGAAAACCACAGCGGAGCCAGAGACCCCGACTGAAAACCACAGCGGAGCCAGAGACCCCGACTGAAAACCATAGCGGAGCCAGAGACTGAAAACCATAGCGGAGCCAGAGACCCCGACTGAAAACCATAGCGGAGCCAGAGACCCCGACTGAAAACCACAGCGGAGCCAGAGACCCCGACTGAAAACCACAGCGGAGCCAGAGACCCCGACTGAAAACCATAGCGGAGCCAGAGACCCCGACTGAAAACCACAGCGGAGCCAGAGACCCCGACTGGAAACCACAGCGGAGCCAGAGACCCCGACTGTAAACCATAGCGGAGCCAGAGACCCCGACTGAAAACCATAGCGGAGCCAGAGACCCCGAATGAAAACCACAGCGGAGCCAGAGACCCCGACTGAAAACCATAGCGGAGCCAGAGACCCCGACTGTAAACCATAGCGGAGCCAGAGACCCCGACTGAAAACCACAGCGGAGCCAGAGACCCCGACTGAAAACCACAGCGGAGCCAGAGACCCCGACTGAAAACCATAGCGGAGCCAGAGACTGAAAACCATAGCGGAGCCAGAGACCCCGACTGAAAACCACAGCGGAGCCAGAGACCCCGACTGAAAACCACAGCGGAGCCAGAGACCCCGACTGAAAACCACAGCGGAGCCAGAGACCCCGACTGAAAACCACAGCGGAGCCAGAGACCCCGACTGTAAACCACAGCGGAGCCAGAGACCCCGACTGTAAACCACAGCGGAGCCAGAGACCCCGACTGAAAACCATAGCAGTACCACCTGAAAATGTTAGTCAAGAGCCTCAAAACAGGTTAAAACAGGGCTCCAGACTAACCTTTACAATGTTTACAAAACATTGGAGTAAAACAGTTAAGCTCGAGAGGTATTTGTATGTTATAATCTTCAAGAATCAATGGGAACATGAATTTAACATATAAGTCCAAAATAATGGATGTAGCAACTGCAAATGACCCCTTTCAGCTTAAACTTTACCACAGCAATTCAGTTTATTTTTATGTATTTCCAGCCATCAAACAACAGTCGACACAAACAAACCTCAAATCTCTCACCAGATTCAACTGAGGACAGGTCATAGTTGTGTAGGTCAGGCTGTCCAAGCATGTCAATGTACATGGTAGGAGTTCCGTAGAGGAAATTACACCTGAAACAGAGAACACAGAGAGGTATTTAGTGTATTATAGAGGTTCATTCTCAATGTGCTCAGGAGCAGCTATTTATATTATTCTTATTACAACAGACTGACGTGAAATATCTCTATTGTAAGTCTCCAGGATGTGTAAGTCACTTAAGGAAGAGGTTCCTAAACTTTACTACCTTTCATTCTGAATGGCCTCCAGGTTGGCACGGCTGTCGTACCCAGCAGAGGGGAAGACCAGGGTGATGCCATGCAGTGCCAAACACATCGCTCCGATCACTGAGCCCATGCAGTGGTACAGGGGAACAGGAACACACGCTCTTATAGGCTGAGGGGGGAAGCAAAAAGAGCAGAGGTTACATGAGAAAAGTAGATAAAGACACAGCGAGAGAGAGAGACAGAGAAAGAGAGACACAGCGAGAGAGAGAGCGACAGAGCAACAGAGAGAGAGAGCGACAGAGCAACAGAGAGAGAGAGCGACAGAGCAACAGAGAGAGAGAGCGACAGAGCAACAGAGAGAGAGAGCGACAGCGCAACAGAGAGAGAGAGCGACAGCGCAACAGAGAGAGAGCGACAGAGCCACAGAAGAGAGCCACAGAAAGAGAGCGCCAGAGAGAGAGAGCGCCACAGAAAGAGAGAGCCACAGAGAGAGAGAGCCACAGAGAGAGAGAGAGCCACAGAGAGAGAGAGAGCCACAGAGAGAGAGAGAGAGCCACAGAGAGAGAGAGAGAGAGAGAGAGAGACACAGAGAGGGAGAGAGAGAGAGAGAGAGACACAGAGAGGGAGAGAGAGAGCCACCGAGAGAGAGAGCCACAGAGAGAGAGAGAGAGAGCCACAGAGAGAGAGAGAGAGAGAGCCACAGAGAGAGAGAGCCACAGAGAGAGAGAGAGAGCCAGAGAGAGAGCCACAGAGCGAGAGAGAGAGAGCCACCTCACTTGCTTTGGCAATGTTAACATATGTTTCCCATGCCAATAAAGCCCCTTGAATTGAATGAGCCACAGAGAGAGAGAGAGAGAGAGAGAGAGAGAGAGAGAGAGAGAGAGAGAGAGAGAGAGAGAGTGTGAGTGAGTGAGTGAGTGAGTGAGTGAGTGAGTGAGAGACACAGAGAGAGATGATAATAGTCTCATGTCTCCACTGACCTTCCAGTTGAATCCCAGACGTAGACCTACAAAATAGGCGTTGTTGACGATGTTGTGGTGGGAGAGGGTGGCACCTTTAGGATTTCCTGTTGTTCCCTAGAGAACAGTAGACATCAGACAGACTAATACTGTTGTTCCCTACAGACCAGTAGACATCAGACAGACTAATACTGTTGTTCCCTACAGACCAGTAGACATCAGACAGACTAATACTGTTGTTCCCTACAGACCAGTAGACAGACTGATACTGTTGTTCCCTACAGACCAGTAGACGTCAGACAGACTAATACTGTTGTTCCCTACAGACCAGTAGACAGACTGATACTGTTGTTCCCTACAGACCAGTAGACAGACTAATACTGTTGTTCTCTACAGACCAGTAGACAGACTGATACTGTTGTTCCCTACAGACCAGTAGACGTCAGACAGACTAATACTGTTGTTCCCTACAGACCAGTAGACAGACTAATACTGTTGTTCCCTACAGACCAGTAGACATCAGACAGACTAATACTGTTGTTCCCTACAGACCAGTAGACAGACTAATACTGTTGTTCCCTACAGACCAGTAGACAGACTAATACTGTTGTTCCCTACAGACCAGTAGACAGACTGATACTGTTGTTCCCTACAGACCAGTAGACGTCAGACAGACTAATACTGTTGTTCCCTACAGACCAGTAGACAGACTAATACTGTTGTTCCCTACAGACCAGTAGACATCAGACAGACTAATACTGTTGTTCCCTACAGACCAGTAGACAGACTAATACTGTTGTTCCCTACAGACCAGTAGACAGACTAATACTGTTGTTCCCTACAGACCAGTAGACAGACTAATACTGTTGTTCCCTACAGACCAGTAGACGTCAGACAGACTAATACTGTTGTTCCCTACAGACCAGTAGACAGACTAATACTGTTGTTACCTACAGACCAGTAGACAGACTAATACTGTTGTTCCCTACAGACCAGTAGACATCAGACAGACTAATACTGTTGTTCCCTACAGACCAGTAGACAGACTAATACTGTTGTTCCCTACAGACCAGTAGACATCAGACAGACTAATACTGTTGTTCCCTACAGACCAGTAGACATCAGACAGACTAATACTGTTGTTCCCTACAGACCAGTAGACAGACTAATACTGTTGTTCCCTACAGACCAGTAGACAGACTAATACTGTTGTTCCCTACAGACCAGTAGACAGACTAATACTGTTGTTCCCTACAGACCAGTAGACAGACTAATACTGTTGTTCCCTACAGACCAGTAGACATCAGACAGACTGATACTGTTGTTCCCTACAGACCAGTAGACAGACTAATACTGTTGTTCCCTACAGACCAGTAGACATCAGACAGACTAATACTGTTGTTCCCTACAGACCAGTAGACAGACTAATACTGTTGTTCCCTACAGACCAGTAGACAGACTAATACTGTTGTTCCCTACAGACCAGTAGACAGACTGATACTGTTGTTCCCTACAGACCAGTAGACAGACTGATACTGTTGTTCCCTACAGACCAGTAGACAGACTAATACTGTTGTTCCCTACAGACCAGTAGACATCAGACAGACTGATACTGTTGTTCCCTACAGACCAGTAGACAGACTGATACTGTTGTTCCCTACAGACCAGTAGACATCAGACAGACTAATACTGTTGTTCCCTACAGACCAGTAGACAGACTAATACTGTTGTTCCCTACAGACCAGTAGACAGCAGACAGACTGATACTGTTGTTCCCTACAGACCAGTAGACATCAGACAGACTAATACTGTTGTTCCCTACAGACCAGTAGACAGACTGATACTGTTGTTCCCTACAGACCAGTAGACATCAGACAGACTAATACTGTTGTTCCCTACAGACCAGTAGACAGACTAATACTGTTGTTCCCTACAGACCAGTAGACAGACTGATACTGTTGTTCCCTACAGACCAGTAGACAGACTAATACTGTTGTTCCCTACAGACCAGTAGACAGACTGATACTGTTGTTCCCTACAGACCAGTAGACAGACTGATACTGTTGTTACCTACAGACCAGTAGACAGACTGATACTGTTGTTCCCTACAGACCAGTAGACATCAGACAGACTAATACTGTTGTTCCCTACAGACCAGTAGACAGACTGATACTGTTGTTCCCTACAGACCAGTAGACATCAGACAGACTAATACTGTTGTTCCCTACAGACCAGTAGACAGACTAATACTGTTGTTCCCTACAGACCAGTAGACAGACTAATACTGTTGTTCCCTACAGACCAGTAGACAGACTGATACTGTTGTTCCCTACAGACCAGTAGACAGACTGATACTGTTGTTCCCTACAGACCAGTGGACATCAGACAGACTAATACTGTTGTTCCCTACAGACCAGTAGACAGACTAATACTGTTGTTCCCTACAGACCAGTAGACAGACTAATACTGTTGTTCCCTACAGACCAGTAGACATCAGACAGACTAATACTGTTGTTCCCTACAGACCAGTAGACAGACTGATACTGTTGTTCCCTACAGACCAGTAGACAGACTAATACTGTTGTTCCCTACAGACCAGTAGACATTAGACAGACTAATACTGTTGTTCCCTACAGACCAGTAGACAGACTAATACTGTTGTTCCCTACAGACCAGTAGACAGACTAATACTGTTGTTCCCTACAGACCAGTAGACATCAGACAGACTAATACTGTTGGAGGGGGAGGGGTTTCCGTTAGCTGAACGTGTGTCCTAGACAGGGTCGTCTGTGTCCTAGACAGGGTCGTCTGTGTCCTAGACAGGGTCGTCTGTGTCCTGGACAGGGTCGTCTGTGTCCAGGACAGGGTCGTCTGTGTCCAGGACAGGGTCGTCTGTGTCCAGGACAGGGTCGTCTGTGTCCAGGACAGGGTCGTCTGTGTCCTGGACAGGGTCGTCTGTGTCCTGGACAGGGTCGTCTGTGTCCAGGACAGGGTCGTCTGTGTCCTGGTCGTCTGTGTCCTAGACAGGGTCGTCTGTGTCCTAGACAGGGTCGTCTGTGTCCTAGACAGGGTCGTCTGTGTCCTAGACAGGGTCGTCTGTGTCCTAGACAGGGTCGTCTGTGTCCTAGACAGGGTCGTCTGTGTCCTGGTCGTCTGTGTCCTGGACAGGGTCGTCTGTGTCCTGGACAGGGTCGTCTGTGTCCTGGACAGGGTCGTCTGTGTCCTAGACAGGGTCGTCTGTGTCCTAGACAGGGTCGTCTGTGTCCTAGACAGGGTCGTCTGTGTCCAGGACAGGGTCGTCTGTGTCCAGGACAGGGTCGTCTGTGTCCAGGACAGGGTCGTCTGTGTCCAGGACAGGGTCGTCTGTGTCCTGGACAGGGTCGTCTGTGTCCTGGACAGGGTCGTCTGTGTCCTGGACAGGGTCGTCTGTGTCCTGGACAGGGTCGTCTGTGTCCTAGACAGGGTCGTCTGTGTCCTAGACAGGGTCGTCTGTGTCCTAGACAGGGTCGTCTGTGTCCTAGACAGGGTCGTCTGTGTCCTAGACAGGGTCGTCTGTGTCCTAGACAGGGTCGTCTGTGTCCTAGACAGGGTCGTCTGTGTCCAGGACAGGGTCGTCTGTGTCCTAGACAGGGTCGTCTGTGTCCTAGACAGGGTCGTCTGTGTCCAGGACATCAGCCATAAAGAATTCTTCTTCTTTCAACAGGAGACCTACGGATGTGAACTGTATGTTGATGGGGTCGTCGAAGGACAGTTTGGTCTGCAGGTCCTGCAGCTCCTGGTGGTGCTGTCTGCTTCCAGCCTGCATCACATCCTCTACATGTACAGTCCCTGTCTGTCTGCTGTCTGTCACAATCACCATACGCAGGTCTGGTAGTCTGGCAGGAGGAACACAGTAGGTTAACATTACAGTAACACAATGACCGTTACATTACAGTAACACACTGACCGTTACATTACAGTAACACAATGACCGTTACATTACAGTAACACAATGACCGTTACATTACAGTAACACAATGACCGTTACATTACAGTAACACAATGACCGTCACATTACAGTAACACAATGACAGGTACATTACAGTAACACTGTCAATATTATTACAGTAACACAATGACCGCTACATTACAGTAACACAATGACAGGTACATTACAGTAACACTGTCAATATTATTACAGTAACACAATGACCGTTACATTACAGTAACACAATAATAGTAACATTACAGTAACATTACAGGTCCTCTACTGTCCCTGTCTGTCACCATCCCCATACACAGATACTGAGGTTCCATTTACAGGTAAATAGACATCCGCCGGTGGTAATATTTCTTATATCAATATTAACATACCTGTCTGTTGACTGAGTCATGGTCCAGTAGTACAATATGTCTGTTGACTGAGTCATGGTCCAGTAGTACAATATGTCTGTTGACTGAGTCATGGTCCAGTAGTACAATATGTCTGTTGACTGAGTCATGGTCCAGTAGTACAATATGTCTGTTGACTCAGTCATGGTCCAGTAGTACAATATGTCTGTTGACTCAGTCATGGTCCAGTAGTACAATATGTCTGTTGACGCAGTCATGGTCCAGTAGTACAATATGTCTGTTGACTCAGTCATGGTCCAGTAGTACAATATTAACATACCTGGAGCTCCTGAAGACCCCTGACTCTGCTGTGTTCATCTCTGGGCAGATCTGTCTCAGCATGTCACAGAACCTCTGGGTCTTAAACTGGGTGGGACACACCACAGCTTTACACTGCACCTACAGAGACAGAGATATCAGAACCTCTGGGTCTTAAACTGGGTGGGACACACCACAGCTTTACACTGCACCTACAGAGACAGAGATAACAGAACCTCTGGGTCTTAAACTGGGTGGGACACACCACAGCTTTGCACTGCACCTACAGAGACAGAGATATCAGAACCTCTGGGTCTTAAACTGGGAAGGACACAGACAGCACCAGGGTCAGGATCAGTTCAGCTGTTCATTCAGTCTATCCAGGAAGTGTAAAACAGCACAGTTCTGGATAAGAACAAACCTTCCCCAGGGTGAACTCCAGCTCCTTCAGCTGATAGGCTGGGTTTATCGACACCTGTAGAGATTAGAACCATACTTTAATATTAGGACCAATAGATCCTAACAGATAATACATGTTCATTTTAGAATCTAATATAATAGCTCATCTTCACCAGTATGATGCCAGCCTTGGCTGTGGCAAACTGAAACAGGATCCAGTGGTATGTGTTGGGCCCCCAGACTCCTAGTCTGTCCCCTCTCTTCAGACCCAGGGCCAGGAGACCTGCAGCGGCCTGGTCAACCTGGGGAGGAGGGAGACCATGACCCAGGAAGTAATATACATTTACATTTACATTTAAGTCATTTAGCAGACGCTCTTATCCAGAGCGACTTACAAATTGGTGAATTCACCTTCTGACATCCAGTGGAACAGCCACTTTACAATAGTGCATCTAAATCATTAAGGGGGGGGGTGGTGAGAAGGATTACTTATCTTATCCTAGGTATTCCTTGAAGAGGTGGGGTTTCAGGTGTCTCCGGAAGGTGGTGATATACAGGATGATATCCGATATGTAAAGGCATTCTGCAGTTTGTGTATAAATGGATTGGAATATATTATTACAAATAATATTACTAGTGAGCAGGCCTCAGGGTGGTACACCATGGATGTCCTAGTTAGCAGGCCTCAGGGTGGTACACCATGGATGTCCTAGTTAGCAGGCCTCAGGGTGGTACACCATGGATGTCCTAGTTAGCAGGCCTCAAGGTGTTACACCATGGATGTCCTAGTTAGCAGGCCTCAAGGTGTTACACCATGGATGTCCTAGTTAGCAGGCCTCAGGGTGGTACACCATGGATGTCCTAGTTAGCAGGCCTCAAGGTGTTACACCATGGATGTCCTAGTTAGCAGGCCTCAAGGTGTTACACCATGGATGTCCTAGTTAGCAGGCCTCAGGGTGTTACACCATGGATGTCCTAGGTAGCAGGCCTCACAGTGTTACACCATGGATGTCCTAGTTAGCAGGCCTCACAGTGTTACACCCTGGATGTCCTAGTTAGCAGGCCTCACGGTGTTACTCCATGGATGTCCTAGTTAGCAGGCCTCGGGGTGTTACACCATGGATGTCCTAGTTAGCAGGCCTCGGGGTGTTACACCATGGATGTCCTAGTTAGCAGGCCTCACGGTGTTACACCATGGATGTCCTAGTTAGCAGGCCTCGGGGTGTTTCACCATGGATGTCCTAGTTAGCAGGCCTCGGGGTGTTACACCATGGATGTCTTAGTTAGCAGGCCTCGGGGTGTTTCACCATGGATGTCCTAGTTAGCAGGCCTCACGGTGTTACACCATGGATGTCCTAGTTAGCAGGCCTCAGGGTGTTTCCCCATGGATGTCCTAGTTAGCAGGCCTCAGGGTGTTACACCATGGATGTCCTAGTTAGCAGGCCTCAGGGTGTTACACCATGGATGTCCTAGTTAGCAGGCCTCAGGGTGTTACACCATGGATGTCCTAGTTAGCAGGCCTCGGGGTGTTACACCATGGATGTCCTAGTTAGCAGGTCTCTGTTGTTACACCATGGATGTCCTAGTTAGCAGGCCTCAGGGTGTTACACCATGGATGTCCTAGTTAGCAGGCCTCAGGGTGTTACACCATGGATGTCCTAGTTAGCAGGCCTTGGGGTGTTACACCATGGATGTCACACCATGGCTGTCCTAGTTAGCAGGCCTCAGGGTGTTACACCATGGATGTCCTAGTTAGCAGGCCTCGGGGTGTCACACCATGGCTGTCCTAGTTAGCAGGTCTCTGTTGTTACACCATGGATGTCCTAGTTAGCAGGTCTCTGTTGTTACACCATGGATGTCCTAGTTAGCAGGCCTCAGGGTGTTACACCATGGATGTCACACCATGGCTGTCCTAGTTAGCAGGCCTCAGGGTGTTACACCATGGATGTCCTAGTTAGCAGGCCTCGGGGTGTCACACCATGGCTGTCCTAGTTAGCAGGCCTCAGGGTGTTACACCATGGATGTCCTAGTTAGCAGGCCTCGGGGTGTTACACCATGGATGTCCTAGTTAGCAGGCCTCAGGGTGTTACACCATGGATGTCCTAGTTAGCAGGCCTCGGGGTGTTTCACCATGGATGTCCTAGTTAGCAGGCCTCAGGATGTCACACCATGGATGTCCTAGTTAGCAGGCCTCAGGGTGTTTCACCATGGATGTCCTAGTGAGCAGGCCTCGGGGTGTTACACCATGGATGTCCTAGTTAGCAGGCCTCAGGGTGTTACACCATGGATGTCCTAGTTAGCAGGCCTCAGGGTGTTACACCATGGATGTCCTAGTTAGCAGGCCTCAGGGTGTTTCACCATGGATGTCCTAGTTAGCAGGCCTCAGGGTGTTTCACCATGGATGTCCTAGTTAGCAGGCCTCAGGGTGTTTCACCATGGATGTCCTAGTTAGCAGGCCTCAGGATGTCACACCATGGATGTCCTAGTGAGCAGGCCTCGGGGTGTTACACCATGGATGTCCTAGTTAGCAGGCCTCAGGGTGTTTCACCATGGATGTCCTAGTTAGCAGGCCTCAGGATGTCACACCATGGATGTCCTAGTGAGCAGGCCTCGGGGTGTTACACCATGGATGTCCTAGTTAGCAGGCCTCAGGGTGTTTCACCATGGATACTGACCCATAATAGTTATGGTACTATTTGGTAAACCACCAATCAGATGCACTGACCCATAATAGTTATGTTACTATTTGGTAAACCACCAATCAGATCCACTGTCAGATAGTCCTGCTGAATGTGCTTTGAGTGGGAACAGAGGTAATGGCCTAACAATGATCTCTAGATATGATGAAATAGATTAGAAGAGAGGGTGGATGAAAGACCTACGTCCTCCTGAAACTGGGAGAAGGTCTTACGGACTCCATCCTGCAGGAACACCAGGGCCTCTCTGTGGGGCCAGCGGTCAGCTGCCGCCTGCAAACTCTGACCCACCGTCTGGCCCAGCAGGGACACTGAGGAGGCCCCATGGACGTAGCTGAAGCTCTGCCCTGGGACCAGGGGGGGACTGTCCACATGGAGGGATCTGTTGAGGGACAGACATGAACAAATACATGTGGGAAATAGTTGGGAGCTGTTTCTAGGTGCACTTGATAACACTTTGGAGTTTGGACAGAGAGGACTATTTAATTGGTTCCATTGTACCAGGCAAACTACAGTAAACACAACCACGTATTGGACACATGTACTGTAGTTGACCAAAGTCTGATACAGAGAGATAAAGAGGGAGTAAACACAGAGACATGGGTTGGAACAGAGAGAGACATGGGTTGGAACAGAGAAATAAAGAGGGAGTAAACACAGAGAGATGGGTTGGTACAGAGAGACATGGGTTGGAACAGAGAGAGACATGGGTTGGAACAGAGAGAGACATGGGTTGGAACAGAGAGAGACATGGGTTGGAACAGAGAGAGACATGGGTTGGAACAAAGAGAGACATGGGTTGGAACAGAGAGAGACATGGGTTGGAACAGAGAGAGACATGGGTTGGAACAGAGAGAGACATGGGTTGGAACAGAGAGAGACATGGGTTGGAACAGAGAGAGACATGGGTTGGAACAGAGAGAGACATGGGTTGGAACAGAGAGAGACATGGGTTGGAACAGAGAGAAACATGGGTTGGAACACAGAGAGACATGGGTTGGAACACAGAGAGACATGGGTTGGAACACAGAGAGACATGGGTTGGAACACAGAGAGACATGGGTTGGAACACAGAGAGACATGGGTTGGAACACAGAGAGACATGGGTTGGAACACAGAGAGACATGGGTTGGAACACAGAGAGACATGGGTTGGAACAGAGAGAGATGGGTTGGAACAGAGAGAGGGAGGAGATATTTACATTTTAGTAATTTAGTAGACACTCTTATCCATAGAGGCCCACAGGAGCAATTAGGGTTAAATGCCTTGCTCAAGAGCACATGGATAGATGTATCACCTAGTCGGCTCTGGGATTCAAACCAGAGACCTTTTGCTTACTGGCCCATTGCTCTTAACCACTAGACGACCTGCCGCCCAGACACAGAGGGATGGGTCGGTACACAGAGAGGGAGAAGAAACAAAGGGATCGGTTTGGTTTACAGACTGTAGAGTTGACTGTGAGGGTGTTCTTTATCCATGACAGTAATCTCCTTTGAAACAGAAGAAGGTTCTGGATGGAATCCCCCTTCATCTCAGACCCAACCTCCTGTTGTGTTCCCAGACTGTGGTTTCATAGTGGACCCCTCTCCACTGTTCTCTCCCCTCTCCACTGTTCTCTTAGGAGCCGTTGGGGAAACAGCACAGATACGGCCCACCTCACTGTTCTCCCATCAGGTCACAGGACACGTGAAGTCTTTCAGAGGGGAAACCAGAGATAACGGATACGTGACAAAGATGTTCAGTGCCAAGACCACGCTGAGACCCGTTCCTTACAGCCAAGACAACCACGTTGAGCCCCGTTCCTTACAGCCAAGACAACCACGCTGAGCCCCGTTCCTTACAGCCAAGACAACCACGCTGAGCCCCGTTCCTTACAGCCAAGACAACCACGCTGAGCCCCGTTCCTTACAGCCAAGACAACCACGCTGAGCCCCGTTCCTTACAGCCAAGACAACCACGCTGAGCCCCGTTCCTTACAGCCAAGACAACCACTCTGAGCCCCGTTCCTTACAGCCAAGACAACCACGCTGAACCCCGTTCCTTACAGCCAAGACAACCACGCTGAGCCCCGTTCCTTACAGCCAAGACAACCACGTTGAGCCCCGTTCCTTACGGCCAAGACAACCACGTTGAGCCCCGTTCCTTACAGCCAAGACAACCACGTTGAGCCCCGTTCCTTACGGCCAAGACAACCACGCTGAGCCCCGTTCCTTACAGCCAAGACAACCACGCTGAGCCCCGTTCCTTACAGCCAAGACAACCACGCTGAGCCCTGTTCCTTACAGCCAAAACAACCACGCTGAGCCCCGTTCCTTACAGCCAAGACAAAGCAGAAACTGGGCTGGACAATCCAAGTAAAAACATATTTTAAAAACATGTTTCGGGAAAAGGATTTTTTCTATAGTAGGCAGTGACTTGAGCATGGCTCAGCAGGCATTGAAATACATTACCCTCAGTCTGAATACTAGTCAAGACACATACAGGCCATCAGGTCCATACAGTTGACGGATCATACCGATCACTGCAACTGTAATTGACTACATTGAAATGGGATTGACCCCAACTAGTGGTGTGCTCTATAGGTCTGAATGACAAAATGTCATCTACAATCTATGTCAAAGGTCAGAGGTGGGCTTTAGAAAGGAAACACAACTTGCAAAATGACAGAAAAAACCCAGCTAGTCTGTTTATGTATGACAATGTCAAGAGAGCTGACCTACCTACAGCACCAGGTTGGGTTCCCAGGTGTCCATGTCTTCTGTAGTGAGGAGACCACCAGTAGAGGTTGTAACACAGCCCTTCTAGAGAACACACTGAGCTGTCTGAGGTGAGTTGCCCTGGACCTCAGTAGCGAGGAGCTGATCCACACCGCTGACATGGCCTCAGTCAGCTCTGAAAATAACACCCAATTTATTATGTTCTGAATCTATTTAGACCCTCGTTAAAAATGTTGGCTTAAAATCTTCCTAGAAGTCAGAAAAACATGAGAAGGGACATGTACAAATGCAGATTTTGGGCATTTTAGAAAGTCTTTATTCATATAATACAAATTATTTAATTTTTCCATGTGGTTTCTATTAAAGGAGGCACTTAATGTAACAGGTTTTTGAAATTCAATATTGGTGCACAATTCCTATGTAAAATATCAAAGGAAAGCAAAAGGCACTCTATTCGTGGAATGACCCATCTAGAATCTAGAAAGTCGATGACCATTGAAATGCATGGGGTTTTAAGCTACTATTGGTTGCAGTACAACAAGTATGAATAGTATCAAACAGGAACCTGCACATTCTGAAGTTGGATAACGTTTGATGACGTATGTGCTTTCAGCGTGCACGTGACAAATAGGTGTCGGATTTCCCCAAGCACATTAATAAGACGTATGTCGAATTTCTAAAGCAGTTATTTCTTTCAGCAAGCGCATCTAAAATCATTTCGCGGCTGTATAGCAAACTCAATGCAACACATTTACTGTGAACAGTTACTTCTGAATAACACGTCATTACAAAATAGATTACTCGCACTTGTTCTTATTTTGGCTTGGTAAACTGGGTAGGCTATCGCTAGGTCGTTACACAGAACTTCCATGCTGCTTTGAAAACTCATATCCTTACAGTAAATGACAAAATGTGTTCCAACTTCAGAAATACTTGAAAAGATCGGAGAAAAGTTAACACAAGTTTCCCTACCAGAAAACACGCGATACCGTAAAATGTTGTGTATTTGCGCACAGAAATTCAGGAGGAAACTGAAGAACGGATGGCTGAACAATGTTTAGGCTTGACGGCGTTTTGGAAGTGTCCGCTCACTTGGCCGCAGTGACTTTCCTGGTACAACCTGTTACGAAACACGACGTGCGCAATCTGCTTGCGCATGTCCTGATTGCGCATATCCAACATAAATACCCACCTGTCAAGGCGGGTAAATTAAAATGTCTTTATTTTCTGGCTCGGTAGCAAGCTATTTTCTTCTTTGGAATACGTTTTTGGAAGCTATTGTCCAAATCACTGTTATTAAGAGTTTTCTACAACTCTAACTTTGTAGTCTGATGCTATTTACAGAAATCGATTACGCTCAAATCAAAATGTATTTATAAAGCCCTTCTTACATCAACTGATACCTCAAAGTGCTGTACAGAAACCCAGCCTAAAACCCCAAACAGCAAGCAATATGCAGGTGTAGAAGCACCTAAGGTACGCTAAATTGCAAGTTATTTTTAAGTTCGCTCGATTCTTCTGTATAGAGACATAGCTAGCTGGCATAATCATTAGACAAGGAATCCTTCACCTGCTAAGACGTCTAACTGGGAGTGGGGACAGACAATTGTAAATGGTTTAGACGGGGCTTTACTTTAATCAAAGTACATTACAGATTCAAAGAATGCAGGCAATGCAAAAGCTAAACAAATTATTTTATACTTCAGTCGTGCTTCTACAAAAACTACAGATATAACTGGGCGATCAATAAATCATGGGATTTATGTCAGTTGCTAGGGGTACTCGTTGGGGTACCTACGAGCGTCATTCTGCTTCACAATGCCCTGGGGTACGTCAAGTAGTGATTTTACGTCATGCTGTAACACATACATACACTCAAGTTGTTTTCCACTTTTGTATGAGTTGTTTTTAATAGAATATATTTGTATGTCATTGTCATGTATTCATTGTCTTTAACTGGTTAAATGTTTGTAGTTTGCAAGTTTCAGCAATGATTAACAGGGTTAAAAAGTCGTAAATCTCTGCTTGATTTTGCTTTCGGTTTATTTATTCTATTTTCCACGGAAGAAAGCAATAATTAACACAATTACTATAAAGAAATGGACACTACCTGTTATTAAATGGAAATTGCTCTCTGTGGATATAAATGCTGAGAAGTGCTCACCTGAATCAATTCGGCTATGGGTTACAGTTCCCCACCATAACAATACAAGTCAGACCAACCTTTAACGGTTCTATTTACAACCTCTGGTGTATAACATGTTGGGAATAGTGGTATAGGAGAGGCTGCCATGAAATATAACCTCTAACCCCTAACTTGAGTGGTCTTCACCAATGCCAAGAGAGGCCTATCTTCGTGCCTGTCTCCACTGAGCGAGAACGGCTGCAATATGTACCACGAGGCTCCCTGCACCACGTCCTTCCCGGATACAGTCGTGGTCGGCAGGGAGGTGCACAGCTGCAGCTTTCTATCCTTCATTACTGGGAAACGCCAATATTCTACATCCATCTCATTAGATCAGAACAGGATGGACCATAAAAAAGATATAGCTGTTTTGCTGCATACCACACATTCTCTTTCTTCCCATAGGATGTGGATCATTATCAGGTTCATTGATTTATACGCTTCTGTAAACAATAACACAATGGTTGCAATAACACTTTAAACAAGTCGTTTGTAAATGTGTTTGTTTAGGGTCAACACTGGTGAGTTAACCAACCTTATGTAAATTAGACTCTGTCCCCGAGGATGTTGTTCTGAATAACTGGTCGGGTCATAGCATTTTCCAATCAGCTTCAGGCAACTTTGACACTTGTTGTGACTTCTTCTATCCGTCACGTACATTGGTTGTTGATCACTTGTTCATTCGATCATGGATATGCATAGCCATCTCGTGACAACTTTGATAGTGTTTTTTCTCAAATTTTCCGAATTATATCCGTACACTTAACCTAAGCATTACGAAACAAATATTGGATCAAATAAACCTCATGTAGAAAATAATCGATTCAAATTTATGTTTACCAAATTCGACACTTATTGACCTCTATACAAAATCTCCTCACTTAGTGAGCGAAACGCAACAGCGCCACCTGCTGGAGAAGACATTTGTCTGTTATCCCTCTGGTTATGCATCATAACTGCGTCTCTCTCATCGGCTTGTAACCCCCCCCCACCCCCAGTAATTTCACCAAAGACAGTACAGATTTTAACATGACAGCAAGAGGAGCCTACAGCAACCAGAGAGAGAGAGCGAGACTGCACGTAAACACAGAATGCCAATTGCCTGTTTACAATAACATTTTTATTTGATAACTGTGACAACCGTATTCTGGACATTTCCCTTTATATTTTTGGGTTGCAATTGTCCCAGTGTGTTTAGCGGATCTGTACAGTATGTGTGTTGGGGGTGTGTCCATCTGGAAAGAGACAGCATCTTGTGTTTGTAGCCAATCACAGTGGGAGGCTAACTCCTATAATGTGTGTTTGTAGCCAATCACAGTGGGAGGCTAACTCCTATAATATGTGTCTTCTATCCTCTCAAACCAACAAGTCAGGAAAACATTCCCTTCAGGTTCACTTTCTCATGAGACTTATAAAGCTGCATCATGAGTGACGTACAACGACGTTTCACTATGTATTTTTCAATACCTTTATTTCATTTTATCGAACAGACTGGACAACTAGTTGTACATCATGATATGTGATCTTGGACTGATGTACAATAGTAAAACTCAGGTTCTTCATTTTAAACATGTCATAAAGACATCTGAAATAAATAGAACTGTAATAATGCCAAACGTTGGTATGTACAAATGTGTTGTTAGGCAGAGTTACAATGCTTAGTTCCAAACCTGTATCTATGGGGACAGAGCAACAGAATGACATGGTAGAGGTGGGTGACATCATAGACCATGGGAGTCAGCAAACACTCCAAATGATAGTTCTAGAATAGGTGGAATAGGTTTAGGACCCGTATCCCAGACAGAGATTAAGCCGAGTGCTGGATTCTAAATCATGCTGAATGGAGAATCTCCATTGAGTCCAAGACTTGGCGTAAAAGATGCACGATGCAGATATCGCCCCGCCATTTCCTGGTTGCTTTAAATTCGAATTTCAAGTTGTGAGAAAACAAGCATGTATAGTGTAGAGAATCATTGTAGCATCTACACCGTTGTGAAATATATTTTCCATAACCAAAAACATTGTATTTTCAGCTGATTTGAAGCTGGTGTACAAAACCCAAAGTAACAGACCCCAAAAATAAACTATAAAACTATAGTTTATAAAACAGGAAGCATAGAAAAATAACAGATCTACCACCTTCTTAGACTTGCTTTCAATGAAAATAACAGATCTATAACATTTCTATGTGAATTTGGTCAGGTCACCCAAAAAGCTACACATTGCAGCTCTAATCTGTGTCTGGGAAACTGGCCTCAAGGCTTTTCATTTAAGGCTGTGATAGGAGAGGGGCACTATTAACCCCAGATGAAGATAGACAGGCAGAATGGGGCATGGAAAATACATCACAAATGAATATCAATGACAGAAACCAGGAAGAGGCATGTCATTCTGAGATGAGGTTCTCGTTTACAAACGTTTCAATCGTCAGGACAGGAGCCAACGTGACAAAATGGTCACCAATAGCGATTTGCATATTAGTCAAAGACGAGCATTTTTAGCCTGATTAAAACTAGACTGAGCACTCCCCTCATGGTGAACACAGCATTCAGTCTGGTTTAACCAGGCTAGGATCTAGTCTAGAAAAAGGGATAAGCGTGACCCCACTGTTAGATGGGTGAGGTTTCCCCTAGGTACAGACCTAGGATCAGCTTCCCCTCCCCAATCCTAACCTTAACCATTAGTGACCCCACTGTTAGATGGGTGAGGTTTCCCCTAGGTACAGACCTAGGATCAGCTTCCCCTCCCCCAATCCTAACCTTAACCATTAGTGACCCCACTGTTAGATGGGTGAGGTTTCTCCTAGGTACAGACCTAGGATCAGCTTCCCCTCCCCAATCCTAACCTTAACCATTAGTGACCCCACTGTTAGATGGGTGAGGTTTCCCCTAGGTACAGACCTAGGATCAGCTTCCCCTCCCCAGTCCTAACCTTAACCATTAGTGACCCCACTGTTAGATGGGTGAGGTTTCTCCTAGGTACAGAGATCAGCTTCCCCTCCCCAGTCCTAACCTTAACCATTAGTGACCCCACTGTTAGATGGGTGAGGTTTCCCCTAGGTACAGACCTAAGATCAGCTTCCTCTCCCCAATCCTAACCTTAACCATTAGTGGGGTAAAGGGAGAAACTGACCCAGGGTCAGCATCTAAGGCAACTTCACCCTATGATGCTGGGTTATTGTTGCAGGATATTCTGTTCTGCAGGTTATGGTAGACAGGATGTTAGCTGGATAACATTCAACCACCAACAGGTGCACAGTACAGTATATATCTCAATGTGACTAAGTACGTTGTGTCTGACGCACTGCTGTGCTCAGGGTTGACTTGTTTGTTTCTATAAAGCAACAGTTCTGTCTGATACTAATTACGCATCAGAACAGGGAAAGGGGATTAAATGAATATAACATGGTACCAACCTCATAAATACACAGCCATCCATCCAAGGCTTATATAAAGTAGTAAGGGCTTAGTCTTCCCCTGAACATCACCGGCCATCCATCCAAGGCTTATATAAAGTAGGAGTGCACTAGATAGTGATTAGGGTGCCATTAGGACGGTACAGTCTGTGGTGAAGCAGACCTAACTTCATTAATGAAGAGGACAGCAGCTGATGTTTCCAGGCTATTTAACATGGAGGTCCCTCCCTCCCTCCCTCCCAGACTACAGATGGTCTACCAGCTGACCGGTATGTTCTGTCTGGCCAGCCCACACCCAGGACAATAGGGACTTGGGGGTGCATCTCAATAGTATAAAGTGGTTTCCTCGTCTTCTCTCCTTTCCCCTCTGCACTGATGGGAAGGAAATTACAGGTGAAAGCTCATTTCTGGTAGAGATCGATCATCCATGTGGCTTTTACCAGTCCTGTTTTATCATTCTCTCCAAGACTAACTGGGCTACTGAGAGGAAGGAGACGAGGAGATGAGGCTATTAACTGGGCTACTGAGAGGAAGGAGACGAGGAAATGAGGCTATTAACTGGGCTACTGAGAGGAAGGAGATGAGGCTATTAACTGGGCTACTGAGAGGAAGGAGATGAGGCTATTAACTGGGCTACTGAGAGGAAGGAGATGAGGCTATTAACTCGGCTATTGAGAGGAAAGAGATGAGGAGATGAGGCTATTAACTGGGCTACTGAGAGGAAGGAGACGAGGAAATGAGGCTATTAACTGGGCTACTGAGAGGAAGGAGATGAGGCTATTAACTGGGCTACTGAGAGGAAGGAGATGAGGCTATTAACTGGGCTACTGAGAGGAAGGAGATGAGGCTATTAACTCGGCTATTGAGAGGAAAGAGATGAGGAGATGAGGCTATTAACTGGGCTACTGAGAGGAAGGAGATGAGGCTATTGAGAGGAAGGAGATGAGGCTATTAACTCGGCTATTGAGAGGAAAGAGATGAGGAGATGAGGCTATTAACTGGGCTACTGAGAGGAAGGAGATGAGGCTATTAACTCGGCTATTGAGAGGAAAGAGATGAGGCTATTAACTGGGCTATTGAGAGGAAGGAGATGAGGAGATGAGGCTATTAACTGGGCTACTGAGAGGAAGGAGATGAGGCTATTAACTGGGCTACTGAGAGGAAGGAGATGAGGCTATTAACTCGGCTATTGAGAGGAAAGAGATGAGGAGATGAGGCCATTAACTGGGCTATTGAGAGGAAGGAGATGAGGCTATTAACTGGGCTACTGAGAGGAAGGAGATGAGGCTATTAACTCGGCTATTGAGAGGAAGGAGATGATGAGATGAGGCTATTAACTGGGCTACTGAGAGGAAGGAGATGAGGCTATTAACTGGGCTACTGAGAGGAAGGAGATGAGGCTATTAACTCGGCTATTGAGAGGAAGGAGATGAGATGAGGCTATTAACTGGGCTACTGAGAGGAAGGAGATGAGGAGATGAGGCTATTAACTGGGCTATTGAGAGGAAGGAGATGAGGCTATTAACTGGGCTATTGAGAGGAAAGAGATGAGGAGATGAGGCTATTAACTGGGCTATTGAGAGGAAGGAGATGAGGCTATTAACTGGGCTACTGAGAGGAAGGAGATGAGGCTATTAACTCGGCTACTGAGAGGAAGGAGATGAGGCTATTAACTGGGCTATTGAGAGGAAAGAGATGAGGCTATTAACTGGGCTATTGAGAGGAAAGAGATGAGGAGATGAGGCTATTAACTGGGCTACTGAGAGGAAGGAGATGAGGCTATTAACTGGGCTATTGAGAGGAAGGAGATAAGGAGATGAGGCTATTAACTGGGCTATTGAGAGGAAGGAGACGAGGCTATTAACTCGGCTATTGAGAGGAAGGAGATGAGGAGATGAGATATTATTATTATTATATATATTATATTATTATATTATTATATTATTATATATATTAACTGGGCTATTGAGAGGAAGGAGATGAGGCTATTAACTCGGCTATTGAGAGGAAGGAGATGAGGCTATTAACTGGGCTACTGAGAGGAAGGAGATGAGGCTATTAACTGGGCTACTGAGAGGAAGGAGATGAGGAGATGAGGCTATTAACTGGGCTATTGAGAGGAAGGAGATGAGGCTATTAACTGGGCTACTGAGAGGAAGGAGATGAGGCTATTAACTGGGCTACTGAGAGGAAGGAGATGAGGCTATTAACTGGGCTATTGAGAGGAAGGAGATGAGGCTATTAACTCGGCTACTGAGAGGAAGGAGATGAGGCTATTAACTGGGCTACTGAGAGGAAGGAGATGAGGCTATTAACTGGGCTACTGAGAGGAAGGAGATGAGGCTATTAACTGGGCTATTGAGAGGAAGGAGATGAGGCTATTAACTCGGCTATTGAGAGGAAGGAGATGAGATGAGGCCATTAACTGGGCTATTGAGAGGAAGGAGATGAGGCTATTAACTGGGCTACTGAGAGGAAGGAGACGAGGCTATTAACTGGGCTACTGAGAGGTAGGAGATGAGGCTATTAACTGGGCTACTGAGAGGAAGGAGATGAGGCTATTAACTGGGCTATTGAGAGGAAGGAGATGAGGCTATTAACTGGGCTACTGAGAGGAAGGAGATGAGGCTATTAACTGGGCTACTGAGAGGAAGGAGATGAGGCTATTAACTGGGCTACTGAGAGGTAGGAGATGAGGCTATTAACTGGGCTATTGAGAGGAAGGAGATGAGGCTATTAACTCGGCTACTGAGAGGAAGGAGATGAGGCTATTAACTGGGCTATTGAGAGGAAGGAGATGAGGCTATTAACTGGGCTATTGAGAGGAAGGAGATGAGGAGATGAGGCTATTAACTGGGCTATTGAGAGGAAGGAGATGAGGCTATTAACTGGGCTATTGAGAGGAAGGAGATGAGGCTATTAACCCGGCTACTGAGAGGAAGGAGATGAGGCTATTAACTGGGCTACTGAGAGGAAGGAGATGAGGAGATGAGGCCATTAACTGGGCTACTGAGAGGAAGGAGATGAGGCTATTAACTGGGCTATTGAGAGGAAGGAGATGAGGAGATGAGGCCATTAACTGGGCTATTGAGAGGAAGGAGATGAGGCCATTAACTGGGCTATTGAGAGGAAGGAGATGAGGCTATTAACTGGGCTATTGAGAGGAAGGAGATGAGGAGATGAGGCTATTAACTGGGCTACTGAGAGGAAGGAGATGAGGCTATTAACTGGGCTATTGAGAGGAAGGAGATGAGGAGATGAGGCCATTAACTGGGCTATTGAGAGGAAGGAGATGAGGCTATTAACTGGGCTACTGAGAGGAAGGAGATGAGGCTATTAACTCGGCTATTGAGAGGAAGGAGATGATGAGATGAGGCTATTAACTGGGCTACTGAGAGGAAGGAGATGAGGCTATTAACTGGGCTACTGAGAGGAAGGAGATGAGGCTATTAACTGGGCTATTGAGAGGAAAGAGATGAGGCTATTAACTGGGCTACTGAGAGGAAGGAGATGAGGCTATTAACTGGGCTACTGAGAGGAAGGAGATGAGGCTATTAACTGGGCTACTGAGAGGAAGGAGATGAGGAGATGAGGCCATTAACTGGGCTACTGAGAGGAAGGAGATGAGGCTATTAACTCGGCTATTGAGAGGAAGGAGATGAGATGAGGCTATTAACTGGGCTACTGAGAGGAAGGAGATGAGGAGATGAGGCTATTAACTGGGCTATTGAGAGGAAGGAGATGAGGCTATTAACTGGGCTATTGAGAGGAAAGAGATGAGGAGATGAGGCTATTAACTGGGCTATTGAGAGGAAGGAGATGAGGCTATTAACTGGGCTACTGAGAGGAAGGAGATGAGGCTATTAACTCGGCTACTGAGAGGAAGGAGATGAGGCTATTAACTGGGCTATTGAGAGGAAAGAGATGAGGCTATTAACTGGGCTATTGAGAGGAAAGAGATGAGGAGATGAGGCTATTAACTGGGCTACTGAGAGGAAGGAGATGAGGCTATTAACTGGGCTATTGAGAGGAAGGAGATAAGGAGATGAGGCTATTAACTGGGCTATTGAGAGGAAGGAGACGAGGCTATTAACTCGGCTATTGAGAGGAAGGAGATGAGGAGATGAGATATTATTATTATTATATATATTATATTATTATATTATTATATTATTATATTATTATATATATTAACTGGGCTATTGAGAGGAAGGAGATGAGGCTATTAACTCGGCTATTGAGAGGAAGGAGATGAGGCTATTAACCCGGCTACTGAGAGGAAGGAGATGAGGCTATTAACTGGGCTACTGAGAGGAAGGAGATGAGGAGATGAGGCTATTAACTGGGCTACTGAGAGGAAGGAGATGAGGCTATTAACTGGGCTACTGAGAGGAAGGAGATGAGGCTATTAACTGGGCTATTGAGAGGAAGGAGATGAGGCTATTAACTCGGCTACTGAGAGGAAGGAGATGAGGCTATTAACTGGGCTACTGAGAGGAAGGAGATGAGGCTATTAACTGGGCTACTGAGAGGAAGGAGATGAGGCTATTAACTGGGCTACTGAGAGGTAGGAGATGAGGCTATTAACTGGGCTATTGAGAGGAAGGAGATGAGGCTATTAACTCGGCTATTGAGAGGAAGGAGATGAGATGAGGCCATTAACTGGGCTATTGAGAGGAAGGAGATGAGGCTATTAACTGGGCTACTGAGAGGAAGGAGACGAGGCTATTAACTGGGCTACTGAGAGGAAGGAGACGAGGCTATTAACTGGGCTACTGAGAGGTAGGAGATGAGGCTATTAACTGGGCTACTGAGAGGAAGGAGATGAGGCTATTAACTGGGCTATTGAGAGGAAGGAGATGAGGCTATTAACTGGGCTACTGAGAGGAAGGAGATGAGGCTATTAACTGGGCTACTGAGAGGAAGGAGATGAGGCTATTAACTGGGCTACTGAGAGGTAGGAGATGAGGCTATTAACTGGGCTATTGAGAGGAAGGAGATGAGGCTATTAACTCGGCTACTGAGAGGAAGGAGATGAGGCTATTAACTGGGCTATTGAGAGGAAGGAGATGAGGCTATTAACTGGGCTATTGAGAGGAAGGAGATGAGGAGATGAGGCTATTAACTGGGCTATTGAGAGGAAGGAGATGAGGCTATTAACTGGGCTATTGAGAGGAAGGAGATGAGGCTATTAACCCGGCTACTGAGAGGAAGGAGATGAGGCTATTAACTGGGCTACTGAGAGGAAGGAGATGAGGAGATGAGGCCATTAACTGGGCTACTGAGAGGAAGGAGATGAGGCTATTAACTGGGCTATTGAGAGGAAGGAGATGAGGAGATGAGGCCATTAACTGGGCTATTGAGAGGAAGGAGATGAGGCCATTAACTGGGCTATTGAGAGGAAGGAGATGAGGCTATTAACTGGGCTATTGAGAGGAAGGAGATGAGGAGATGAGGCTATTAACTGGGCTACTGAGAGGAAGGAGATGATGCTATTAACTGGGCTATTGAGAGGAAGGAGATGAGGAGATGAGGCCATTAACTGGGCTATTGAGAGGAAGGAGATGAGGCTATTAACTGGGCTATTGAGAGGAAGGAGATGAGGCTATTAACTGGGCTACTGAGAGGAAGGAGATGAGGAGATGAGGCCATTAACTGGGCTATTGAGAGGAAGGAGATGAGGCTATTAACTGGGCTACTGAGAGGAAGGAGATGAGGAGATGAGGCCATTAACTGGGCTATTGAGAGGAAGGAGATGAGGCTATTAACTGGACTACTGAGAGGAAGGAGATGAGGCTATTAACTGGGCTATTGAGAGGAAGGAGATGAGGCTATTAACTGGGCTATTGAGAGGAAGCAGATGAGGAGATGAGGCCATTAACTGGGCTACTGAGAGGAAGCAGATGAGGAGATGAGGCTATTAACTGGGCTATTGAGAGGAAGGAGATGAGGCTATTAACTGGGCTATTGAGAGGAAGGAGACGAGGCTATTAACTGGGCTATTGAGAGGAAGGAGACGAGGCTATTAACTGGGCTATTGAGAGGAAGGAGATGAGGCTATTAACGGACTACTGAGAGGAAGGAGATGAGGCTATTAACTGGGCTATTGAGATGCAGCCCAATAAGGGAACATGGTTCTGATCACAGCCTGAACACAGTAAACATTAATTCAGTCATTCTTCGGTACATAGAGGTTAAGGGTCATCAACTCCATCTGACCCCATAACATAAAACACAAACAGGAGATATTGCATCATAAAGCATACATACAGTAATGATGAAATCATCTCACTTTGCAAAAAGTCCCCTTTCATTTTTTTTTTTTTTTAAATACGACATTGTAAATATAAATTATTTGTAATTGTGCAATTCATTCAGAGAAGTAAATAAAAGGTTACGAGGAAGGAAGCTGCAGTCCGTTGGGGACCTTTGTCAGGTACAGTTGCTGTTATATAGCTGTTATAGAGTGTAACTGATAAACTGATGGAGCCAAAATGGAGACACTCCAGAGCACAGAGGTCACCAACACATCATCCACATGAGCAAAGAACAGCTCCGGCAGAGGCATGTGCCTGTATGTTAAATACACACAAACACACCCAGCATCCAACCCCACCCACTCATAGGTGAGGTGAGGCCTTTTCAATCATTCAGTCAAGTGTCTCTCCTACACACACACACACACACAGTAACGGTTCTTCAAGTGTTCTCTCCTCTCAGTGTTCTGCGGGGCGTACAGGAGTTGTACAGAGATTTGGTGTGGGGGGAGGGTTTGGGGTGAAGGATGAGGGTAACCTTGTTCTGCGGGGAGCTTGTACAGAGGTGGGGGCCATGCTAAACGGTGAGAGGCAGCATGCCAGGAGGGGAGACAGTCCGGGGCGACGCCAGGGCACTCAGGGTGCTGGGGTCCAGTCCATTCACAGCCCTGTGGGGGACAACACCAGACAGAGAGAAAGCAAGAAGACAGAAGTTAGTTCATCCACAATATCAAATAGAAAGCGGTTTGTCTCTACATACTCTGGTTACACCAACTCTGATTCCAAATGGGACAGAGTTCATTCAGCCGGTCACTTCTTCTACGCTCTCGGAGTGAGTCACACCAACACCGCAGACAGGAAGTCAAGCAGAGAGATAGATGGACCAGTCGGAATACTCCTGCGAGAGAGACAGGACCACTCACGTCTTGTCGTAGTAGGTGGTGTGGAGTGAGTGGGAGAACTTGGTGGCGTTGCTGTTGATGAGGTTTCCGTTCCCAGTGATCATGTTGGTGGACGACGTGGAGTAGGTTTTCCTCACCGCCTGGTCCTTGGCAAAGTTCCTACATGCAGCTAGCTTGGACTCCAGCGCCTAAGGACAGACACGGCCGACATTAAGACTAATCACAAGCTGTGGATTCTGTTGTAACCTTTAACCTTTAATTCAGGTCACAGACACCATTCCAATATACTCTGCTGTCAAGAGAGGAGAGGAGACGGAAGCCAAACTGTTGGGTTCATTCATTCCATAATGTTTTGTCGTCGACATTAGCTTCAGGAGGATGGATACATGGAAATGGAAAACAGCTACAAGAAACAAGTCTGATATTTACCCCCACTTTTCTCAGAAGGTCCCCAACGATATTAAGAGCAGAGATTCTTGCTGATGGGGTCAGAGGTGAGCCGCCAGGCCCACAGCCATTTGTTAACACTGTAGAGGAGAGGGAGAGGGAGGAAGAGAGAGGGGGAGAGAGGGAGAGGAAGAGGGAGAGGAAGAGGAAGAGGGAGAGAGTGTTTATCACATGACAGATATCTAGAAACTGTTTCACATTGGAGGTACAGCTCCAAAAAGTGAAGGAACTAAATAACAGACCTGGGTTCAAATAGTATTTATATACTTTCAGAACACTGAGCATTTCATTGAGACTGCCTGGAGGGACTGTTGAGACTCTCCCATGGATTCCATTAGACCCAGCAAGCTCAATAAAGCACAGTAAAGTATGACAGAAATGGAACACCATTTCTACCCAGGTCTGTTGGAAGACACGGCTGTTGACCTACCTGATGATTTCGGGGTGATGAACGGGTGTTCCATGCCCCTCCCTACAGGGGTGACTGGCAGGGACAGGGAGGCCTGGACAGCAGAGTCCATCTTGTCCACGTCCAAGGTAGGAGAGCTGGGGGCTGACATCCTGTCTGCAGTCCTCTCCCTCACCACCATCTCCTGTCTCAGGTCTGGGGGGGGGGGGGGGGCCCCAGGTAGACAGACATGAGAGAAGCACCAATACAGACATGATTACAGCCATGACATTCTGTCTGCAGTCCTCTCCCTCACCACCATCTCCTGTCTCAGGTCTGGGTGGGGGGGGGGGCAGGTAGACAGACATGAGAGAAGCACCAATACAGACATGATTACAGCCATGACATTCTGTCTGCAGTCCTCTCCCTCACCACCATCTCCTGTCTCAGGCCTGGGGGGGGCAGGTAGACAGACATGAGAGAAGCACCAATACAGACATGATTACAGCCATGTCATTCTGTCTGCAGTCTTCTCCCTCTCCGCCAGCTCCTGTCTCAGGTCTGAGGGATCAGTCACACCAATACAGACATGATTCTACCAAATGGATAGAGCAGTGTTTCATAACCCTCTCCTCAAGTACCAGCCAGACAACTACTTCATATACTCCAGTACTATCACTACATCTGATTACACTGGTCTACTATCATCAAGCACATGATTAGTAGGGGGACAGGGGGTCAGGGGGAGACAGGGAGTCAGGGGGAGACAGGGAGTCAGGGGGAGACAGGGAGTCGGGGGAGACAGGGAGTCGGGGGAGACAGGGAGTCGGGGAGACAGGGAGTCAGGGGGAGACAGGGAGTCAGGGGGAGACAGGGAGTCAGGGGGAGACAGGGAGACAGGGGGAGACAGGGAGACAGGGAGTCAGGGGGAGACAGGGAGTCAGGGGGAGACAGGGAGTCAGGGGAGACAGGGAGTCAGGGGGAGACAGGGAGTCAGGGGGAGACAGGGGGAGACAGGGGGAGACAGGGAGTCAGGGGAGACAGGGAGTCAGGGGGAGACAGGGAGTCAGGGGGAGACTCTGTCCAAACCACTGAGGGAGGGGTTTCATGTCTTCATACCTCTGGCTTCATCCTTTAGTCGCTGTACTGAGACCAGTAGGGACTCCTTCTCATCCAGCTCACTCTCCAGGAAGGCATTCCTCTCTATGGCCTGGTTCAGACGACCCTCAAAGTCCTCCAGAGATACGATGGTCGCCCTGAGGAAGGGAGGGAAGGAGGAGAGGAGTTGGGATGGACAAAGGTTTGTAGCAGAAGCAGGTGAAAAATGTACTGTATCTGTGTGGGTTGGATAACTGGGTTAACACGGAGTGGAGTAACACTCAACACAAGCATTTCACTACGCCCACAATGACATGTACCGTATTGCATTGTCGGAACTAGAAGCACAAGCATTTCGCTACACTCGCATTAACATCTGCTAACCATGTGTGTGACAAATAAAATTTGATATCTGCTAAACATGTGTATGTGACCAATATGTTTGATACTGAGGCTCATCTACCAGCCAGCCTCCACTTAGCCGACAACCGAGGCCTGAACTCAAGTAAAACATTTGAACGGCCGTGTTAGTATTGTTAGTTTAGTTGTACTGTGGTATATAGTGACCTCTTGGCTCTCTCCAGGTCGTCGTTGGCCTGCTCCAGTTCTCTGACATATTTATGAAGCTGTTCCTTGATTCCTCTGGTCTGTCCCAGGTCATCCTCTAACATGGAGACCTGCTTATAGCTCTGAGAATACTGCTGCTCCAGCTTCTCCTACAGGGAGAGAGAGAGAGAACAACATTCAGACCACATATAAACCTGCTTATAGCTCTGAGAATACTGCTGCTCCAACTTCTCCTACAGGGAGAGAGAGAGAACAACATTCAGACCTGCTTATAGCTCTGAGAATACTGCTGCTCCAACTTCTCCTACAGGGAGAGAGAGAGAACAACATTCAGACCTGCTTATAGCTCTGAGAATACTGCTGCTCTAACTTCTCCTACAGGGAGAGAGAGAGAACAACATTCAGACCTGCTTATAGCTCTGAGATAGCACTGGTTAGATCACTAGTACTATACCTGGCTAGCACTAGTGATCTAACCAGTGCTATACCTGGCTAGCACTAGTGATCTAACCAGTGCTATACCTGGCTAGAATTAGCAGTGTGGGTTAAACATCTCTCTAGTTGTCTATTTTCTCCTATTGATCCTGCTGCCATCCTATTACAGTACACTGCTGGACTGCCGGGGCCCAGAGCATGGAACTGCTGGACTGCCGGGGCCCAGAGCATGGAACTGCTGGACTGCCGGGGCCCAGAGCATGGAACTGCTGGACTGCCGGGGCCCAGAGCATGGAACTGCCGGACAGCCTGCCAACACATGCAGCTCTCTCTCTCTGGCAGACAGCAGGGGCATCCAGGAGTGTGGCTTTACTCTGACATCCAGACGTAGTTGTTGATCCCTGTTTCAGTCCCTGGTGAATGGGTGACGTTAACTGATGTTCCGGGAACCGTAATCCAGCGTTTGCCGAGCCGGAATCCTCAGGCACAGCGTTTGCCGAGCCGAATCCTCAGGCACAGCGTTTGCCGAGCCGAATCCTCAGGCACAGCGTTTGCCGAAAAGAATCCTCAGGAACAGTGTTTAACGAACAGAATCCTCAGGAACAGCGTTTAACGAACAGAATCCTCAGGAACAGCGTTTGCCGAGCCGAATCCTCAGGAACAGTGTTTGCCGAGCCGAATCCTCAACCCTTCCACATATTTGTTAAATTCCAACACCAAGAGGTACATTTACCTTGCGGTTATCCAGCTCGCACTTCAGTGTTTGGTTCTAACCCCTCTGACTGTGTGTGTGTGTCTCCTTTCCTACGTATGTTACCTTGAGGTTGTCCAACTCGCTCTTCAGTCTTTGGTTCTCTGTGTGCAGGTCTCTGAGGCGGTGTTCAGCCTGTCCTAGCTGGGCCTCTAACTCTGCCTCCAGCTCTCGGCTCCCTTCCTGGAACTCCAGCAGCTCCTCCTGGGCCTCGTGGTAACTGAGGAAGACACAGGAGAGAACAGACTGACACACAGTCACACTACCACACGGTCTCTCCTGAAACTCCAGCAGCTCCTGCTTGGCCTCATGGTAGCTGGAGGACACACGGAGGGACTGTTGTTTAACGATCAGTTGTGGTAGTAATGAGTGGTAGTCACATCCCCTGGACAGTCAGAACTAGAACTATCCTGTGTGGTCAGTGGAACACATCCGGTCTCATAACTCATAATATCCTGTCTCCAGACCCCTTGACCCCTCACCCCTCTCAGAACACACGGAACAGCAGCAGGCCTATAGGAGCCATCTGTATCCTCTAATGACAAACCCCTGTCTGTGTCACAAAGCTCTATCAGACCTGCTGAGGTACTGTCTCTGTCATTAAGCTCTATCAGACCCGAGGTACTGTCTCTGTCATTAAGCTCTGTCTCTGTCATAGAGCTCTATCAGACCTGCTGAGGTACTGTCTCTGTCATTAAGCTCTGTCTCTGTCATAGAGCTCTATCAGACCTGCTGAGGTACTGTCTCTGTCATTAAGCTCTGTCTCTGTCATTAAGCTCTGTCATTAAGCTCGGTCTCTGTCATTAAGCTCTATCAGACCTGAGGTACTGTCTCTGTCATTAAGCTCTATCAGACCTGCTGAGGTACTGTCTCTGTCATTAAGCTCTGTCTCTGTCATTAAGCTCTATCAGACCTGAGGTACTGTCTCTGTCATTAAGCTCTATCAGACCTGAGGTACTGTCTCTGTCATTAAGCTCTGTCTCTGTCATTAAGCTCTGTCAGACCTGAGGTACTGTCTCTGTCATTAAGCTCTATCAGACCTGAGGTACTGTCTCTGTCATTAAGCTCTGTCTCTGTCATTAAGCTCTGTCAGACCTGAGGTACTGTCTCTGTCATTAAGCTCTATCAGACCTCAGTCCAGTCTGTATTCAGTCTATATTCAGACTCCCTGGACTGTGTTCAGACTTGCTGACCCACACAGTATGTGCTAGATACAACCTAGTAATACCGTCCAGTAATATCTACAGATGGACCTAGCTGAAAGGTCTGGACTCCTGGATTGTAGCATAGCACTTTCTCTTGTCCCATGTGGCTGTATATCAGTCTATCGTCTGTCTGTCCACAGACATAAAACACCTAGACCTTACTATCTGTCTGGTCATAGATGTAATGCAACTAGAATGGTCCTGCATGGCTCCTGACTCATCTGTCATGACAAAGGCCAACGCCATGCTAGAGCTGAATGAATGCAGACTTTCCATGCCATTCATTCAGTCAGGTGGCGCCACTGAATTGAATTAGAATGGTTGGTTAAAGTGTGAGAACCTCTTTATGTAATACATGTATCACTAGCCACTTTAACTATGCCACTCTGTTTACATACTCATCTCATATGTATATACTGTACTCGATACCATCTACTGTATCTTGCCTATGCTGCTCTGTACCATCACTCATTCATATATCTTTATGTACATATTCGTTATCCCTTTACACTTGTGTGTATAAGACAGTAGTTTTGGAATTGTTAGATAGATTAATTGTTGGTTATTACTGCATTGTCGGAAACTAGAAGCACAAGCATTTCGCTACACTCGCATTAACATCTGCTAACCATGTGTATGTGACAAATAACATTTGATTTGATTAGGACATGGTATACTAACCTGGTAGCCAGGTATGTTAGCCTGGACCACCATCTGTTTGTGATGTAAAATAATTCCATCTAGCAGACACTTTGTTTCACCTTTATTTAACTAGGCAAGTCAGTTCAGAACAAATTATTATTTACAGTGACGGCCTAGGAACAGTGGGTTAACTGCCTGTTCAGGGGCACAACGACAGATTTGTACCTTGTCAGCTCGGGGGTTTGAACTTGCAACCTTCCGGTTACTAGTCCAACACTCTAACCACTAGGCTACCCTGCCTCCCCACTTACAGTCATGTGTGCATATATTGTACATATGGGTGGTCCCAGGAATCAAACCCACTACCGTGGCATTACAAGTGCCATGCTCTACCAACTGAGCTACAAAGGACAACTGTTTGGCATGACAAGGAGTTGAGATGATCACACAAACAGATCTGGGACCAGGCTACAGATACATAGTTCCACTGACCAGGGATGACTCTTGAACAGAAAAGGTCTGAGTGACACAGACACACACACACACACACACACACACACACACACACACATTAACAGGGTTCGACAGCTCTGGGGTCAGTTAACCGGCAGCCACTGCTCCATCCTTGGCCTCACTGGGTTTCCCTGCTCATTCCACACACAGTTATCGTACCAGAAGCGCACACAGTTACCGCACACAGTTACCGCACACAGTTACCGCACACAGATACCGCACCAAAAACACACAGTTATCGTACCAGAAGCACACACAGTTACCGCACACAGTTACCGCACACAGTTACCGCACACAGTTACCGCACACAGTTACCGCACCAAAAACACACAGTTATCGTACCAGAAGCACACACCGTTACCGCACCAAAAAACACACATAGTTATCTTACCAGAAGCACACACAGTTACCGCACACAGTTACCGCACCAAAAACACACAGTTATCGTACCAGAAGCACACACAGTTGCCACACCAAAAACACACATAGTTATCGTACCAGAAGCACACACAGTTGCCACACACAGTTACCGCACCAAAAACACACATAGTTATCGTACCAGAAGCACACACAGTTACCCCACCAAAAACACACACAGTTATCGTACCAGAACCACACATGGCCAGTTTGGCCACAGAGCAGCTCTGTTCAACTATGTCTCTGACTGGAATGACTTCGTTTACCTTCCCTCTGATAACATCCCTGTTTTCAGACAATATGACCAAAATACCACGGTGTACAAACAAGTATTTATATTTATTATGGATCCCCATTACTTCCTGCCAAGGCAGCAGCTACTCTTCCTGGGGTTGATTATGGATCCCCATTACTTCCTGCCAAGGCAGCAGCTACTCTTCCTGGGGTTGATTATGGATCCCCATTACTTCCTGCCAAGGCAGCAGCTACTCTTCCTGGGGTGTATTATGGATCCCCATTACTTCCTGCCAAGACAGCAGCTACTCTTCCTGGGGTTTATTATGGATCCCCATTACTTCCTGCCAAGGCAGCAGCTACTCTTCCTGGGGTTTATTATGGATCCCCATTACTTCCTGCCAAGGCAGCAGATACTCTTCCTGGGGTTTATTATGGATCCCCATTACTTCCTGCCAAGGCAGCAGATACTCTTCCTGGGGTTTATTATGGATCCCCATTACTTCCTGCCAAGGCAGCAGATACTCTTCCTGGGGTTTATTATGGATCCCCATTACTTCCTGCCAAGGCAGCAGATACTCTTCCTGGGGTTTATTATGGATCCCCATTAGTTCCTACCAAGGCAGCAGCTACTCTTCCTGGGGTTTATTATGGATCCCTATTAGTTCCTGCCAAGACAGCAGCTACTCTTCCTAAGGTTTATTATGGATCCCCATTAGTTCCTGCCAAGGCAGCAGCTACTTCCTGGTGTTTATTATGGATCCCCATTAGTTCCTACCAAGGCAGCAGCTACTCTTCTTGGTGTTTATTATGGGTCCCCATTAGTTCCTGCCAAGGCAGCAGCTACTCTTCCTGGGGTTGATTATGGATCCCCATTACTTCCTGCCAAGGCAGCAGCTACTCTTCCTGGGGTTGATTATGGATCCCCATTACTTCCTGCCAAGGCAGCAGCTACTCTTCCTGGGGTTTATTATGGATCCCCATTACTTCCTGCCAAGGCAGCAGCTACTCTTCCTGGGGTTTATTATGGATCCCCATTACTTCCTGCCAAGGCAGCAGATACTCTTCCTGGGGTTTATTATGGATCCCCATTACTTCCTACCAAGGCAGCAGCTACTCTTCCTGGGGTTTATTATGGATCCCTATTAGTTCCTGCCAAGACAGCAGCTACTCTTCCTAAGGTTTATTATGGATCCCCATTAGTTCCTGCCAAGGCAGCAGCTACTTCCTGGTGTTTATTATGGATCCCCATTAGTTCCTACCAAGGCAGCAGCTACTCTTCTTGGTGTTTATTATGGGTCCCCATTAGTTCCTGCCAAGGCAGCAGCTACTCTTCCTGGGGTTTATTATGGATCCCCATTAGTTCCTGCCAAGGCAGCAGCTACTCTTCCTGGGGTTTATTATGGATCCACATTAGTTCCTGCCAAGACAGCAGCTACTCTTCCTGGGGTTTATTATGGATCCCCATTACTTCCTGCCAAGGCAGCAGCTACTCTTCCTGGGGTGTATTATGGATCCCCATTAGTTCCTGCCAAGACAGCAGCTACTCTTCCTGGGGTTTATTATGGATCCCCATTAGTTCCTGCCAAGACAGCAGCTACTCTTCCTGGGGTTTATTATGGATCCCCATTAGTTCCTACCAAGGCAGCAGCTACTCTTCCTGGGGTTTATTATGGATCCCCATTAGTTCCTGCCAAGGCAGCAGCTACTATTCCTGGGGTCCAGCAACATTAAGGCAGTTATATACAATAAGACGTCACATTACAATACAGACTAAGACAACACATTAAGTGTGTTCACTCAGTTCACTACTCGACAAAATCCATGTGTACATGTGTGTGCATAGCGTGCATGTTGTGTGTGTGTGTTAAATAGGCGTAAATTAGAATATAAAATGATTTGTGTGTGCGTGTTATATTGTGTGTGTGTGTGTGTGTGTGTTATATTGTGCGTGTGTGTGTGTGTTATATTGTGCGTTTGTGTTATTGTGCGTTTGTGTTATTGTGCGTTTGTGTTATTGTGCGTTTGTGTGTGTCTGTGTCTGTAGCGTAGCGGTGCCATCCGGAACGTCCTCATGAACACACACTAGGCCAATACTCTAGAATGTGTTGTGTCAACACTGACAGGGTCAGGCTCTACAGAGCCTGGGAAAACAACCACTTGAACATGTGCAGGACTGTAGGACTATATCATGTTGATCTAGTAACAGAGTTAATACTGTAGACCTATATCATGTTGATCTGGTAACAGAGTCAATACTGTAGACCTGTATCATGTTGATCTATATCAGAGTTAATACTGTAGACCTATATCATGTTGATCTATATCATGTTGATCTAGCAACAGTTAATACTGTAGGACTATATCATGTTGCTCTAGTAACAGAGTTAATACTGTAGACCTATATCATGTTGATCTATATCATGTTGATCTAGTAACAGAGTTAATACTGTAGACCTATATCATGTTGATCTGGTAACATAGTTAATACTGTAGACCTATATCATGTTGATCTAGTAACAGAGTCAATACTGTAGGACTATATCATGTTGATCTAGTAACAGTTAATACTGTAGACCTATATCATGTTGATCTAGTAACAGAGTTAATACTGTAGACCTATATCATGCTGAATAACAGAGTTTGAGAAATTTGGTAGTGTGTCTTGCCATTATGTAACAGAGGATCTAAACGTGTTTGATGCAAAGCTGAGGGATTGCAGTCAGTACAAAGCTGTTTTAGTAGTGTGTGTGCGTGTGTGTGCGTTCACTCCACTGATCTTAGCGGTCTCATCTATGACATAATATATTACTCTCGTCTGTTCAATCCCTATAGAAGGAAGGAAGGGTAGTTGTCTCTAGGTCTGACTGTCACAAAAAGAAAGGTTCATTCTTCTAGAACACCCCGCTGGATATAGGCTGTGTGTGTTCTAGAACACCCCGTTGAATATAGGCTGTGTGTGTTCTAGTACACCCCACTGGATATAGGCTGTGTGTGTTCTAGTACACCCGTTGAATATAGGCTGTGTGTGTTCTAGAACACCCCGCTGGATATAGGCTGTGTGTGTTCTAGAACACCCCGCTGGATATAGGCTGTGTGTGTTCTAGAACACCCCGCTGGATATAGGCTGTGTGTGTTCTAGAACACCCGCTGGATATAGGCTGTGTGTGTTCTAGAACACCCCGCTGGATATAGGCTGTGTGTGTTCTAGTACACCCCGCTGGATATAGGCTGTGTGTGTTCTAGAACACCCCGCTGGATATAGGCTGTGTGTGTTCTAGAACACCCCGCTGGATATAGGCTGTGTGTGTTCTAGAACACCCCGCTGGATATAGGCTGTGTGTGTTCTAGAACACCCCGCTGGATATAGGCTGTGTGTGTTCTAGAACACCCCACTGGATATAGGCTGTGTGTGTTCTAGAACACCCCACTGGATATAGGCTGTGTGTGTTCTAGAACACCCCACTGGATATAGGCTGTGTGTGTTCTAGAACACCCCACTGGAAATAGGCTGTGTGTATTCTACAACACCCCACTGGATATAGGCTGTGTGTGTTCTACAACACCCCACTGGATATAGGCTGTGTGTGTTCTACAACACCCCACTGGATATAGGCTGTGTGTGTTCTACAACACCCCACTGGATATAGGCTGTGTGTGTTCTACAACACACCACTGGATATAGGCTGTGTGTGTTCTACAACACCCCACTGGATATAGGCTGTGTGTGTTCTACAACACACCACTGGATATAGGCTGTGTGTGTTCTACAACACCCCACTGGATATAGGCTGTGTGTGTTCTACAACACCCCACTGGATATAGGCTGTGTGTGTTCTACAACACCCCACTGGATATAGGCTGTGTGTGTTCTAGAACACCCCACTGGATATAGGCTGTGTGTGTTCTAGAACACCCCACTGGATATAGGCTGTGTGTGTTCTAGAACACCCCACTGGATATAGGCTGTGTGTGTTCTAGAACACCCCACTGGATATAGGCTGTGTGCGTTCTAGAACACCCCACTGGATATAGGCTGTGTGTGTGTTCTAGAACACCCCACTGGATATAGGCTGTGTGCGTTCTAGAACACCCCACTGGATATAGGCTGTGTGCGTTCTAGTACACCCTGCTGGATATAGGCTGTGTGTGTTCTAGTACACCCCGCTGGATATAGGCTGTGTGTGTTCTAGTACACCCCGCTGGATATAGGCTGTGTGTGTTCTAGTACACCCCGCTGGATATAGGCTGTGTGTGTTCTAGTACACCCCGCTGGATATAGGCTGTGTGTGTTCTAGTACACCCCACTGGATATAGGCTGTGTGCGTTCTAGAACACCCCACTGGATATAGGCTGTGTGTGTGTTCTAGAACACCCCACTGGATATAGGCTGTGTGTGTTCTAGAACACCCCGTTGGATATAGGCTGTGTGTGTTCTAGTACACCCTGCTGGATATAGGCTGTGTGTGTTCTAGTACACCCTGCTGGATATAGGCTGTGTGTGTTCTAGTACACCCTGCTGGATATAGGCTGTGTGTGTTCTAGTACACCCCGCTGGATATAGGCTGTGTGTGTTCTAGTACACCCTGCTGGATATAGGCTGTGTGTGTTCTAGTACACCCTGCTGGATATAGGCTGTGTGTGTTCTAGTACACCCTGCTGGATATAGGCTGTGTGTGTTCTAGTACACCCTGCTGGATATAGGCTGTGTGTGTTCTAGAACACCCTGCTGGATATAGGCTGTGTGTGTTCTAGAACACCCTGCTGGATATAGGCTGTGTGTGTTCTGGAACACCCTGCTGGATATAGGCTGTGTGTGTTCTAGTACACCCTGCTGGATATAGGCTGTGTGTGTTCTGGAACACCCTGCTGGATATAGGCTGTGTGTGTTCTAGAACACCCTGCTGGATATAGGCTGTGTGTGTTCTGGAAAACCCTGCTGGATATAGGCTGTATGTGTTCTAGTACACCCTGCTGGATATAGGCTGTGTGTGTTCTGGAAAACCCTGCTGGATATAGGCTGTGAAAGTGACACCAGTCATATTCAATAGAAACCAAAAGGAAGAAATGGGACTGAAACAGGGAGGTCGGCTACTACCTGAACCAGTACAATAAGAAATGCTAATGTTCCTTGCAAAATGTTCTCCATTACAACACGTTTTGCTACGGTGTGCACAAATGATGACTATCCAGCACTAAGAACAACTAGACCTAAACTAACTCGGCCTAATCTAGGCCAATGAATCCATTGCTTCCTGTGTCGATGGTAACGTTAACAAAGGCCTATAGAGGAACAGGTCATGTGTCAGATGATCACATGACTGTTATGACATAACCTTGTTGTTCATCTTCCAGCGTTATGAGCAAACATAAAAGCCGTGTTTTATGTAACAGAGCCGAGAGCAAAGCCATGTGCTGTTCTGGTCATGTATAATTATATTACTGAGAAGACTAGCTTGAGTTTCAATTTGGAACATGTATGTAGAAGAGAGTAGTTCAACCGATACAATGACAAACTGCTGAGTCTAATCCTCTGAAACTCAATGTTTAACCATGTAGAAATCAATCAATGATTTTGTTAAATGAGCTATGAGTAGCCAAGATCAGTTGACATGAACATACCTGTTCTTATACTTGAGGGATAAGGCCTTCCAGTAGTCAATCTCCTGGTCTTTTGAAGTGAATGTTGGTATCATGTCTGTGTCCATGGTAGAACAACCTGAAGAGGAGAACAACATGATCACCTGAAGTTAGTTAAAGACAGACGTATCCTGAATGTAGGTGGAAACATTTGAATGGAAGAAAACCAAACATTGGGTTTATTCTTACCCAAGAAAAGTAGCAGACTAATTCATTGCAATTTTTTTTAAGTACTTAAATTTATGCTCAGGCTGTCTGTCATGGAGTCAGGCGGCCTGGCTGTCTGTCTGGAGGCCTGGCTGTCTGTCACGGAGTCAGGCGGCCTGTCTGTCACGGAGTCAGGCGGCCTGTCTGTCACGGAGTCAGGCGGCCTGTCTGTCACGGAGTCAGGCGGCCTGTCTGTCACGGAGTCAGGCGGCCTGTCTGTCACGGAGTCAGGCGGCCTGTCTGTCACGGAGTCAGGCGGCCTGTCTGTCACGGAGTCAGGCGGCCTGTCTGTCACGGAGTCAGGCGGCCTGTCTGTCACGGAGTCAGGCGGCCTGTCTGTCACGGAGTCAGGCGGCCTGTCTGTCACGGAGTCAGGCGGCCTGTCTGTCACGGAGTCAGGCGGCCTGTCTGTCACGGAGTCAGGCGGCCTGTCTGTCACGGAGTCAGGCGGCCTGTCTGTCACGGAGTCAGGCGGCCTGGCTGTCACGGAGTCAGGCGGCCTGGCTGTCTGTCTGGAGGCCTGGCTGTCTGTCTGGAGGCCTGGCTGTCTGTCTGGAGGCCTGGCTGTCTGTCTGGAGGCCTGGCTGTCTGTCTGGAGGCCTGGCTGTCTGTCTGGAGGCCTGGCTGTCTGTCTGGAGGCCTGGCTGTCTGTCAGGAGGCCTGGCTGTCATCACAATTATTCAAGACCCACTGACTTCAATTCAGCCACCATCCACCACTCTTCTAACAACAAGGGTCTGATACACTGACCCAGCAGCAACACCTGGGTGACAACCAGCCATTTGGTAGACCAACTCCTCAGTGAGGAGATGTAGGATGCCCCCAGCAGGCCCCACTTCATACAGACCAGGGCCTCCTCATTAAAACATCTAACCCTGTGTGTTTTACATGGGCCACAGCGGACTGGACATGTTCTCAAAAAGCTTCATTCACTTCTATTCACGGCCATTGTGTGTGCTGAATGCCAATCATAAACACATGGAACAGAAGTAGTGTGGAAACCCTGAGCAGCAGTGTTATGAATGAAGCTGTGGTTGGGCCAAAGACACCTCAGAGGGAGGATGTCTGCCCTGTGATTAACCCCCAAGAGTCTGTTTGGTCCAGTGTGTGTGTGTGTGTATGCTGAGTGAGGTTGAACAGCAGGGAGTCCCCAGCTATCCAGAATAGGCAAGACTACTAGTGATCATCTCTGGTGTAGAGGGATCTCCAGCATGCACGGGTCAGTCGCTTCAACCCGTCCCAACACCAGCACTCTAAAGTTACACTGTGCAGAAATCGCTCCTCCACTTCCTGGTTGCTAAAATTCTAATAGTTTGCCTAATTTCAGTTTATGTGACAAAACAAGCAGTCATTGTGTAGAGAATCATTGTATATATACGGCTGTTTGAAGCTAGTGTACAAAACCGGAAGTAAAAGACGCATAAACAAAAATGCAGAACGGGAAGCATAGAAATAGCACAGATAGAACAGACGCACTGCTTCTTAGACTTGCTTTCAAAGGGAATGACAGATCTATAACTCACATTTCTATGTGAATTTGGTCAGATCGCCCCCCCAAAAAATGTTGTAGCTTTGTGACATATTGTAGCTTTAACACGACGGATGAGTCAGCACAGCGGTCAGCCACATCAACACCAACAGCAGGCCAGCCCTCTAACAGTCACCCCTAACACCAACAGCAGGCCAGCCCTCTAACAGTCACCCCTAACACCAACAGCAGGCCAGCCCTCTAACAGTCACCCCTAACACCAACAGCAGGCCAGCCCTCTAACAGACACCCCTAACACCAACAGCAGGCCAGCCCTCTAACAGTCACCCCTAACACCAACAGCAGGCCAGCCCTCTAACAGACACCCCTAACACCAACAGCAGGCCAGCCCTCTAACAGTCACCCCTAACACCAACAGCAGGCCAGCCCTCTAACAGTCACGCCTAACACCAACAGCAGGCCAGCCCTCTAACAGACGGATGGGTCAGCGGTCTGGTCAGCCACCCCAACACCGTCCTCTATACTGCACTCTGCTAAACAGAATGTCAAATGGCTTTTAATTCAGTTAACAAGGGAAGGTCATCTGTCAGTGAGACAGGTCCCAGGGGTCATGGGGTCAAAAGGAGAATAGCTGTTCTCTCTCACATTACTCTAGGTGTATGTATGGTATGGTATGCAGAGCTGACTCACTCAGGAAACTGTCGTTACACCACTACTACTGGGACTCACTCAGGAAACTGTCGTTACACCACTACTACTGAGACTCACTCAGGAAACCGTGTCGTTACACCACTACTACTGGGACTCACTCAGGAAACTGTCGTTACACCACTACTACTGGGACTCACTCAGGAAACTGTGTCATTACACCACTACTACTGGGACTCACTCAGGAAACTGTCGTTACACCACTACTACTGGGACTCACTCAGGAAACTGTCGTTACACCACTACTACTACTGGGACTCACTCAGGAAACTGTCGTTACACCACTACTACTGGGACTCACTCAGGAAACTGTCGTTACACCACTACTACTGGGACTCACTCAGGAAACCGTCGTTACACCACTACTACTGGGACTCACTCAGGAAACTGTGTCGTTACACCACTACTACTGGGACTCACTCAGGAAACCGTCGTTACACCACTACTACTGGGACTCACTCAGGAAACCGTGTCGTTACACCACTACTACTGGGACTCACTCAGGAAATGTCGTTACACCACTACTACTGGGACTCACTCAGGAAATGTCGTTACACCACTACTACTGGGACTCACTCAGGAAACTGTCGTTACACCACTACTACTGGGACTCACTCAGGAAACTGTCGTTACACCACTACTACTGGGACTCACTCAGGAAACCGTGTCGTTACACCACTACTACTGGGACTCACTCAGGAAACCGTCGTTACACCACCACTACTGGGACTCACTCAGGAAACCGTCGTTACACCACTACTACTGGGACTCACTCAGGAAACCGTCGTTACACCACTACTACTGGGACTCACTCAGGAAATGTCGTTACACCACTACTACTGGGACTCACTCAGGAAATGTCGTTACACCACTACTACTGGGACTCACTCAGGAAATGTCGTTACACCACTACTACTGGGACTCACTCAGGAAACTGTCGTTACATCACTACTACTGGGACTCACTCAGGAAACTGTCGTTACACCACTACTACTGGGACTCACTCAGGAAACTGTCGTTACACCACTACTACTGGGACTCACTCAGGAAACCGTGTCGTTACACCACTACTACTGGGACTCACTCAGGAAACCGTGTCGTTACACCACTACTACTGGGACTCACTCAGGAAACCGTGTCGTTACACCACTACTACTGGGACTCACTCAGGAAACCGTGTCGTTACACCACTACTACTGGGACTCACTCAGGAAACTGTCGTTACACCACTACTACTGGGACTCACTCAGGAAACTGTCGTTACACCACTACTACTGGGACTCACTCAGGGAACTGTCGTTACACCACTACTACTGGGACTCACTCAGGAAACCGTGTCGTTACACCACTACTACTGGGACTCACTCAGGAAACCGTGTCGTTACACCACTACTACTGGGACTCACTCAGGAAACCGTGTCGTTACACCACTACTACTGGGACTCACTCAGGAAACCGTGTCGTTACACCACTACTACTGGGACTCACTCAGGAAACCGTATCGTTACACCACTACTACTGGGACTCACTCAGGAAACTGTCGTTACACCACTACTACTGGGACTCACTCAGGAAACCGTGTCGTTACAGCACTACTACTGGGACTCACTCAGGAAACCGTGTCGTTACAGCACTACTACTACTGGGACTCACTCAGGAAACCGTGTCGTTACACCACTACTACTACTGGGACTCACTCAGGAAACCGTGTCGTTACACCACTACTACTGGGACTCACTCAGGAAACTGTCGTTACACCACTACTACTGGGACTCACTCAGGAAACTGTCGTTACACCACTACTACTGGGACTCACTCAGGAAACTGTCGTTACACCACTACTACTGGGACTCACTCAGGAAACCGTGTCGTTACACCACTACTACTGGGACTCACTCAGGAAACCGTCGTTACACCACTACTACTGGGACTCACTCAGGAAACCGTCGTTACACCACTACTACTGGGACTCACTCAGGAAACCGTGTCGTTACACCACTACTACTGGGACTCACTCAGGAAACTGTCGTTACACCACTACTACTGGGACTCACTCAGGAAACTGTCGTTACACCACTACTACTGGGACTCACTCAGGAAACCGTGTCGTTACACCACTACTACTGGGACTCACTCAGGAAATGTCGTTACACCACTACTACTGGGACTCACTCAGGAAACTGTCGTTACACCACTACTACTGGGACTCACTCAGGAAACCGTGTCGTTACACCACTACTACTGGGACTCACTCAGGAAACCGTGTCGTTACACCACTACTACTGGGACTCACTCAGGAAACTGTCGTTACACCACTACTACTGGGACTCACTCAGGAAACTATCGTTACACCACTACTACTGGGACTCACTCAGGAAACTGTCACACCACTACTACTGGGACTCACTCAGGAAACCGTGTCATTACACCACTACTACTGGGACTCACTCAGGAAACTGTCGTTACACCACTACTACTGGGACTCACTCAGGAAACTGTCGTTACACCACTACTACTGGGACTCACTCAGGAAACTATCGTTACACCACTACTACTGGGACTCACTCAGGAAACCGTGTCGTTACAGCACTACTACTACTGGGACTCACTCAGGAAACCGTGTCGTTACACCACTACTACTACTGGGACTCACTCAGGAAACCGTGTCGTTACACCACTACTACTGGGACTCACTCAGGAAACTGTCGTTACACCACTACTACTGGGACTCACTCAGGAAACTGTCGTTACACCACTACTACTGGGACTCACTCAGGAAACCGTGCCGTTACACCACTACTACTGGGACTCACTCAGGAAACCGTCGTTACACCACTACTACTGGGACTCACTCAGGAAACCGTCGTTACACCACTACTACTGGGACTCACTCAGGAAACCGTGTCGTTACACCACTACTACTGGGACTCACTCAGGAAACTGTCGTTACACCACTACTACTGGGACTCACTCAGGAAACTGTCGTTACACCACTACTACTGGGACTCACTCAGGAAACCGTGTCGCTACACCACTACTACTGGGACTCACTCAGGAAATGTCGTTACACCACTACTACTGGGACTCACTCAGGAAACTGTCGTTACACCACTACTACTGGGACTCACTCAGGAAACCGTGTCGTTACACCACTACTACTGGGACTCACTCAGGAAACCGTGTCGTTACACCACTACTACTGGGACTCACTCAGGAAACTGTCGTTACACCACTACTACTGGGACTCACTCAGGAAACTATCGTTACACCACTACTACTGGGACTCACTCAGGAAACTGTCGTTACACCACTACTACTGGGACTCACTCAGGAAACCGTGTCATTACACCACTACTACTGGGACTCACTCAGGAAACTGTCGTTACACCACTACTACTGGGACTCACTCAGGAAACTATCGTTACACCACTACTACTGGGACTTACTCAGGAAACTGTCGTTACACCACTACTACTGGGACTCACTCAGGAAACTGAGGAGAATGTCAACAACACCAAGGTGGAGACTGAAGCATGGTGATGCAATTTACTAGCACATAACTGGATTGTGTCCTGAAGACTGGTTTTGATACTGTCAACATAGCCTAGTCTAAGATACTAGCTGAACTAGGCTAATGATAGTATAGCTAACATGATGACCTTAGCTGAACTAGGCTAATGATAGATCATCATGTTAGCTATACGTAGCTAAACTGGGCTAATGATAGTATAGCTAACATGATGACCTTAGCTGAACTAGGCTAATAGTATAGCTAACATGATGTTAGCTGAACTGGGCTAATGATAGATCATCATGTTAGCTATACGTAGCTAAACTGGGCTAATGATAGTATAGCCAACATGATGTAATGTTATTAGGCTACCACGTGAACAACACGTCCACTGAGGTGAAATCTCAGTCGGAGCTATGAGAGAGGAAGGTTTGAAAACACAAGTCTCTCCATTCATCCCTTTATCACAGAGAAGCAAAAGACTGGAATGTGAGTCTCAATAACAGACTAGCTGTTGTTTCCATGGTGATAAATAAGACAAATCTTTAGGTTACACTCAGCTGGCAGTAGTGTTTTTGTGTTCATTTACAAACAACAAACCAGGATATGAAAGACAATACCAGGTTCACTCACTGACAGTGATTTTCAGCACAGAAGACCCAGCTTCAGGAAAAGGGAGACAGATTCTTTTCTCCATTTTTGTACCCATTCCAGCGCAGGCATGTTGGGTGGCATCCTGGTGTGCAGAACACGTGGCTCGTGTCCCAAATGGCAACCTACTCACTATTAAGTGCACTACTTTTGACCAGAGCAGTGAAGCATTGGTCAAAAGAAGCACACTATATAGGGAATAGGGTACCATTTGGGCCACAGTATGTAGACTCTACTACCAAGCCAACAGCAGAGGGACCATCTGGTTATATTTACCCATGGTTTAGAACAGGGCAGGCTAACTAGCCAACAGAGGAAGGTAGTGGAGTCTGTGGTTTTCCTGTCCACTCTCCTCTTGGCTTCCTCTTTCCCTCTGATGCAGATGACGTCTCTCTGTCTGGCTGTTTACTCGGAGTGAGAGTGGCTGACGCACTACGCGGGCTCACACCAAATTCTCTGTGAGTTACGTTATGTTATTTCCAGGAAACTAAAATCCTCCCACTTCCACCAGAGGTCTGGGACAGGCTATCTGAGGGTTCAGGGCTCCACTGTGTGTAGCAGTGTGTATAGTAGGCAGGCTGTGCAGCAGACCAGACATACTCCCTGTTGTGACATCCAGTCTCAGAGTTACGGTGGTTGTGAGACCCTGGGGAATGCCTTATTTGGTAGAGATCTTAGACCGTTTTTATACTAGCTAAGTGCATGTGGCTACCGGCTGGCATCATTACATTGGTTTCCACAGCAGCAGCTTAAGACTCCACAGAACAAAGCTGTAGCTACAATTCAGGTGAAATTCTTACTCTATGTACAATTAAGACACATCCACCCCTATGATGATAAACAACATTTACATTCCCGGAATATTTGGTGGCAAGAAACATTCTAGGCTAAATGCCACATTATTATATTAGCTAAGATCAACTGTATGTAGTTTACAGGAGTCGGCTGACCATGTACGGTCAGTGAGGGACAAGGTGAGGCGGAATAAATAAGACGTGGTATCCACAGGCAACGAGACCGGTAATCACTCAGTCCTGACGTGAATCACCTCTAACTGGTTCCAGGGATGAGACCGGCTGGTAACGTTACCAGTAACCGGCTTTTTTTGCTTGTCATACGAAACCACCACTAGACAACATGTCAACACTGTCTGATACGGACTGTTTCCACACAGTAAAACATGTGTAACGAGTAAGCCAGAAAAGGAAACCATTAGCTCGTCAACATCAGTGTCGCTAAATCAAATACACAATTATTAGCTAGCAAGACTAACATGGCACCAAACGGCAAGTTCAACCACCTATTTTCAACTGTCACTGGTTTGGTGAGCCGCTGGCTGCTCGTCGTTCAAAGCCTGCTCAAGTCGAAAACACAGGTTAACCAGCTAGCTAGCTTTTGGCAAAGTAACCAATGTAAACATGTAAATCAATGTCCTAACCTGGGCATGTCCAATCCGTGTGTCTGGCTCCAGATTCAGTTACAGTCGCCACATCTTCTGACCCTGGACTGTCTTCATCGAAATGTCTGTCTCTGTTTAGAAAACGCCAACGCGACTCTCGGAAGTAACGTAGCTTCCGACGCGGTGGCACGTGATGAAATCATACGTACGTCAAATGTGACGCTCCAGGGTTGGACCTCTGATTTGCCTCGTCTTGACCACAAGGTGGCGCTATTATGCTGAGAAATGAGTAATGCAGTGAAGTCAGATGATGCGTAGGCAGTAGCCTCCATAGGAACCGCCTATCAAATCCTCATTCACAGGCAGCCTAGAAATGAATTTAATAGTCTAATAGTTGTAGCAATACTGCACTTCCCATAGTAGCCGGTTGCGAGTATTTCGTATTTGAGTGGATATAGCCAAAATGTTGTATTCAGTGGGCCAGTATTTCTTTTATGTTTAGCTTATTGGCTATGCCCTTACAAAAAATGGTTGCAGTTTTGAAACTGCAGTAAACGTGTATTTGACTCTGGTATTTTGGACACGGTAATTGCAGAATAACTGCAGTGAGTTATACTACACTGTATCTCACTGCAGTTGCACTGGAAGAATTACAGCAGTAGAAGAACTGTGTTATTTTGTACACCGTAATTGCAGCATACTTCAATTATACTCACTCTCACTCTATACTGCAATCTTTTTCGTAAGGGTGCGCACCAATATCAAATTAATTACAAGGCATTTCTATGAGGTCAACCTCAATAACACATAGTTTATCTGTTCTGTGGGTCAGACTGCGTGGTTTGGAGAATGGGGGGACATGGCTGTCACTGGAATTACATTTGCAGTGTTCTTTCTCAAACATTCCACATCCTGTTTGTCTGATTTTGTCACTCAGGGGAAACTGAACGCACCAGAAGAGCAGCGAGTCACACAGGTGTAGCCTATGGGTATAGATGACAGCCCTCCCTGAGACGGAGACACTGCCCTGTACGGGAGGAGTGGCACGTGTTTTGTTTCACTCAGCCAGTGCAACAGGCCTTCAGGCAGATGGGTTCGGGATCTTAACCTAATGAAATCAGCTTTATTCTCGCTGTTGGAGCTATAGTCAAATCCCGTGGTGTCGCGCACAGCTGTTATTAGGATTTTTGGAGATTCCATTGTGCACCAGCGGTGTGGATAGCACTGCCAGGCAGCGCGTAAAGGCTCCAGGATGACACCATTAGACGGACATCAAGCGGAGGACCGGGACTCGCAGAGCCAGGAGGACTCAGAGTGTCCCGTGTGTTATGAAAGGCTCTCTGGCACTGAGAGGACCCTGAGCTGCGGACACGTTTTCTGCCACGACTGTCTGGTCAAAACCTTGGTCAGTATCAACAGGGACGGCGTCATCAGAGACACCATCATCTGTCCTGTCTGCCGACACCTGACTTTCATCAAGAAGCAACAGGAGGTTGGGGTTCCTCTCGAGGAAGCAGGCGGGCAGACCTTGAAGGTTCCTGCCCCTCCACCAGCACCTGGTTACCCACAGCATCACCATGAAGCACGACGCGTCAGGGCATAGTAGCTCACCGTCTGATTCAAGTGGACTGAGCTGGATTGTGAGACGTTTTAGGTGTATTTCAGAGAGATTCAGGAGTCGACGGATACTGTCACTGATCACTCCCGACCACAGAAACTCTCAGATTTTCATCATCAGTGCCCAGGGCCGCCCCATGGCCGATGAAGATGCGGTTAGCCTGGACACTATCCCTGTTGTTCTCCAACCCAACCGCAGGAGACGGCGCGTCAAGATTTGTACAACAGCACGTTGCTTGGTCGTTCTGCTTGTGATATTCACATTGATGGCAATGGTAGCTGCCACACTTCCTTGGATTATATTGGCATAGCCCACAAAGACAGAGCCATATGGCTCTAGCATATGCATGGTGCGTCATTGCGCACTGCTTGACCGTCATTTCGCACTATTTCTTGTTATTGTATGGTCTAATTTTCTCTTCACTCATGCTCTCATGAAGACAATTTATTGCACTTAATTAACTGAAACGTGTCACTTTGTCCATTCTGTCAATATATATATATATTGTAGTGCCATATAGTTTGAACTTGTCCAGTGTGTTCCTTGTATTCCTGTTTGTACTCAATGCCATGGACAGGATGTAATTCAGTCACTGAAGGAAACAGGGCTGGTTCAGTCAGTGTCTGCAAATGAAGTGATCGTTTATGAACTGAGAGGAAAAGGCATCGTCTTATTTCCTACATGTATTACACTTTATGATGGTGGTCTGGTTGATAATGGTTGAAATATTGGTCCTAAGATCAAAAGAAAAAGAGGCCCCTGTGAACATGCCTCCATATTCACCCCATTACCATATAGGTCTACAACTACCGATGCTCACCACATAACTGCCCCATATGTTGTTGGCAACAAGTCCTGAATAAAGAATGGCGAGGGTTGCAAACCCAGCACCTCTCATGGAGACCATTGTTGTGTGTTTCTGGTTGTAAGTTGTTTTACCTGTTTAATGAGAACTTCAGTGACATTTACAAGTACAGGCTACAGTTACTTCATTAGAAGGACTAGATAACAACACATATCATGTGCCAAAGTATTTTTTATGTCCTACCGGCACATGGTACATTCTGACAATGCAAACAGAGAAAGGGAGACAGAAAGAGACTGACACAGAGACACATGAGAGGCACCGAGACAGAAAGAGACACCAAGACTCAGAGAGAAAGTGCACTATCAAATGCCTTCAGTATCCTCGGCAAATAATTCATGTGAGTCCCTGGCAGGTTGAAGGAGCAAGACCGACTTGCAGGCAAGATGAGCATGGGTCGGGGATTGATTGCTGTAAAGAGAGACTTGAGGCACGGGAACACTGAGGGGTTGTCTTACCACTGACACCACGTAGAGGCCCTGCTATACCAACACCAGGGAGAGAGTTAGCTCTGCTTTCTCTATTGTAGAGGAACAATGTCACCACAGTTTATAATGGACAAGGAATGTACCGTATTGGAGGATCTGATACAGGGTCAATATAGTTGTGTAGGCTACATGGTGAACATGTAGGTGTTGCATAGTCATATGACCTGTATATATATATATATATATACCATATACAGTATATATATACCATATATACAGTATATATATATATGGTATATATATTTATATATATTTCTGTTTCTAGAGTTCTAGTCTGTATGTTGGGTCACTAAGTGAATGTGCACGAGAATACATGAGTTGTAGTTTTTACTATACTACCACTGTATGAGAGCAACTTACCGCAGGTGTTATGTGAGCAACTTAATGTAAAGTGTTACAGAAACAACTTAATGTAAAGTGTTACAGAACACCTTACCGCAGAGTGTGTTACAGAGCAACTTACCGTAGAGTGTTACAGAGTAACTTACCGTAGAGTGTTACAGAACAACTTACTGTAGAGTGTTACAGAGCAACTTACCGTAGAGTGTTACAGAACAACTTACCGTAGAGTGTTACAGAACAACTTACCGTAGAGTGTTACAGAACAACTTACCGAGTGTTACAGAGCAACTTACCGAAGAGTGTTACAGAGCAACTTTACCGTAGAGTGTTACAGAACAACTTAATGGAAAGTGTTACAGAGCAACTTAATGGTGAGTGTTACAGAACAACTTACCGTAGAGTGTTACAGAACAACTTACCGTAGAGCAGAGCAACTTAATGGTGAGTGTTACAGAGCAACTTACCGTAGAGTGTTACAGAGCAACTTAATGGTAAGTGTTACAGAGCAACTTACCGTAGAGTGTTACAGAACAACTTACCGTAGAGTGTTACAGAACAACTTACTGTAGAGTGTTACAGAGCAACTTACCGTAGAGTGTTACAGAGCAACTTACAGTAGAGTGTTACAGAACAACTTACTGTAGAGTGTTACAGAACAACTTACCGTAGAGTGTTACAGAACAACTTACCGAGTGTTACAGAACAACTTACTGTAGAGTGTTACAGAGCAACTTAATGGAAAGTGTTACAGAGCAACTTAATGGAAAGTGTTACAGAACAACTTAATGGAAAGTGTTACAGAACAACTTACCGTAGAGTGTTACAGAACAACTTAATGGAAAGTGTTGAGAGCAACTTAATGGTGTTACAGAACAACTTAATGGAAAGTGTTGAGAGCAACTTACAGTAACATGTTAACTAGTTTATTATGTAAGGAACAAGGGTTTCTGGGTGTGCTTTATCAGCATTACTCATCCTACATGTGTCCTCTCTTTCCTCTTAGCACATCTGGTGTTCCTGTTTAGCAGTTGGTTAGCAACAACCAGCCATATGCTGGATCCTCCCTCCGTTCTTTCTTTAAGTGAGAGGAGGAGGGAGGGTGGGAAGGGAGGGGGGGGAGGGGAGGGAGGGGAGGGTGGGTGGGGAGTAATAATGAATTTTAGTTAATGACTCAGCATAATTGAGTAATAAAACCTATTCTTACTGTGAGACTGGATGAGTGATATTCTGTTACAGACTCTTAATTAATGTTCTTGTGTGAGAAATTAAATGATGTGGCATATCAAAATCAATTCTCAAAGTTCTACCATAAATCCACAATGAATTAATGAGCATAAAACTATAAAACATATTTTCAAACATTTTGAACATAGAGAACAATATAAATTAAATAGACTCTCTCAGATACAACTGGTGGAAAGTCTCTCTCTCTCTCTGATACCACTGGTTATACTGGTGGAAAGTCTCTCTCTCTCTCTGATACCACTGGTTATACTGGTGGAAAGTCTCTCTCTCTCTGATACCACTGGTTATACTGGTGGAAAGTCTCTCACTCTCTCTGATACCACTGGTTATACTGGTGGAAAGTCTCTCTCTCTCTCTGATACCACTGGTTATGCTGGTGGAAAGTATCTCTCTCTGATACCACTGGTTATACTGGTGGAAAGTCTCTCTCTCTCTCTGATACCACTGGTTATACTGGTGGAAAGTCTCTCTCTCTCTCTGATACCACTGGTTATACTGGTGGAAAGTCTCTCTCTCTCTGATACCACTGGTTATACTGGTGGAAAGTCTCTCTCTCTCTCTGATACCACTGGTTATACTGGTGGAAAGTCTCTCTCTCTCTGATACCACTGGTTATACTGGTGGAAAGTCTCTCTCTCTCTGATACCACTGGTTATACTGGTGGAAAGTCTCTCTCTCTCTGATACCACTGGTTATACTGGTGGAAAGTCTCTCTCTCTGATACCACTGGTTATACTGGTGGAAAGCTCTCTCTCTCTGATACCACTGGTTATACTGGTGGAAAGTCTCTCTCTCTCTGATACCACTGGTTATACTGGTGGAAAGTCTCTCTCTCTCTGATACCACTGGTTATACTGGTGGAAAGTCTCTCTCTCTCTGATACCACTGGTTATACTGGTGGAAAGTCTTCTCTCTCTGATACCACTGGTTATACTGGTGGAAAGTCTCTCTCTCTCTGATACCACTGGTTATACTGGTGGAAAGTCTCTCTCTCTGATACCACTGGTTATACTGGTGGAAAGTCTCTCTCTGATACCACTGGTTATACTGGTGGAAAGTCTCTCTCTCTGATACCACTGGTTATACTGGTGGAAAGTCTCTCTCTGATACCACTGGTTATACTGGTGGAAAGTCTCTCTCTCTCTGATACCACTGGTTATACTGGTGGAAAGTCTCTCTCTCTCTGATACCACTGGTTATACTGGTGGAAAGTCTCTCTCTCTCTGATACCACTGGTTATACTGGTGGAAAGTCTCTCTCTCTCTGATACCACTGGTTATACTGGTGGAAAGTCTCTCTCTCTGATACCACTGGTTATACTGGTGGAAAGTCTCTCTCTCTCTGATACCACTGGTTATACTGGTGGAAAGTCTCTCTCTCTCTGATACCACTGGTTATACTGGTGGAAAGTCTCTCTCTCTCTCTGATACCACTGGTTATACTGGTGGAAAGTCTCTCTCTCTCAGATACCACTGGTTATACTGGTGGAAAGTCTCTCTCTCTCGATACCACTGGTTATACTGGTGGAAAGTCTCTCTCTCTCTGATACCACTGGTTATACTGGTGGAAAGTTCCTCTCAGTATTTACTCAGGCACGCCCTCTTGAGAAACTGGTTACCTGTGATCTCATTAACCAGCCGGCTCATTATCTGGAGCCTGGGGACCAGGTTACCTGTGATCTCATTTAACCTTTATTTAACGAGGCAAGTCAGTTAAGAACAAATTCTTATTCTTACAATGACTGCCTACACCGGCCAAACCCGGACGACGCTGGGCCAATTGTGCAACGCCCTATGGGACTCCCAATCACACCCGGATGTGATGCAGCCTGGAAAATATCAGGGTCTTTTCCGATATTGTCACTGTGATGATCTAGGATCAGTTTTTGTTTTATATCATAACTAATAAGATTGCATGGACAAGGAGGATCTGATCCGAGATCAGCACTACTACTCTAAATACGGCTCCTGGAAAACGGCTGTTAGGAAGAAAAGAGACCACATGATGGTGGTGTACTGACACATAGAAACCACATGATGGTGGTGTACTGACATAGAAACCACATGATGGTGGTGTAATGACACATAGAAAACCACATGATGGTGGTGTACTGACACATAGAAAACCACATGATGGTGGTGTACTGACATAGAAACCACATGATGGTGGTGTACTGACATAGAAACCACATGATGGTGGTGTACTGACATAGAAACCACATGATGGTGGTGTACTGACACATAGAAACCACATGATGGTGGTGTACTGACACATAGAAACCACATGATGGTGGTGTACTGACATAGGAAAACATAGAAACCACATGATGGTGGTGTACTGACATAGAAACCACATGATGGTGGTGTACTGACATAAAACCACATGATGGTGGTGTACTGACACATAGAAACCACATGATGGTGGTGTACTGACACATAGAGACCACATGATGGTGGTGTACTGACATAGAAACCACATGATGGTGGTGTACTGACTCATAGAAACCACATGATGGTGGTGTACTGACATAGAGACCACATGATGGTGGTGTACTGACACATAGAGACCACATGATGGTGGTGTACTGACATAGAGACCACATGATGGTGGTGTACTGACATAGAAACCACATGATGGTGGTGTACTGACACATAGAGACCACATGATGGTGGTGTACTGACACATAGAAACCACATGATGGTGGTGTACTGACAAATAGAAACCACATGATGGTGGTGTACTGACATAGAAGTACATGGTGGTGGTGTACTGACACATAGAAACCACATGATGGTGGTGTGCTGACACATAGAAACCACATGATGGTGTACTGACACATAGAAACCACATGATGGAGTGGTGTACTAGCCCTGAAACCACATGATGGTGGTGTACTGACATAGAAACCACATGATGGTGGTGTACGTACATACAGAAACCCACATGATGGTGGTGTACTGACACATAGAAACCCACATGATGGTGGTGTGCTGACATAGAAACCACATGATGGTGTACTGACACATAGAAACCACATGATACCAGGTGGTGTACTGACATAGAAACCACATGATGGTGGTGTACTGACACATAGAAACCACATGATGGTGGTGTACTGACACATAGAAACCACATGATGGTGGTGTACTGACATAGAAACCACATGATGGTGGTGTACTGACACATAGAAACCACATGATGGTGGTGTACTGACACATAGAAACCACATGATGGTGGTGTACTGACATAGAAACCACATGATGGTGGTGTACTGACATAGAAACCACATGATGGTGGTGTACTGACACATAGAAACCACATGATGGTGGTGTACTGACACATAGAAACCACATGATGGTGGTGTACTGACATAGAAACCACATGATGGTGGTGTACTGACACATAGAAACCACATGATGGTGGTGTACTGACATAGAAACCACATGATGGTGGTGTACTGACACATAGAAACCACATGATGGTGGTGTACTGACATAGAAACCACATGATGGTGGTGTACTGACATAGAAACCACATGATGGTGGTGTACTGACATAGAAACCACATGATGGTGGTGTACTGACACATAGAAACCACATGATGGTGGTGTACTGACATAGAAACCACATGATGGTGGTGTACTGACACTAGAAACCACATGATGGTGGTGTACTGACATAGAAACCACATGATGGTGGTGTACTGACATAGAAACCACATGATGGTGGTGTACTGACACATAGAAACCACATGATGGTGGTGTTCTGAAACATAGAAACCACATGATGGTGGTGTACTGACACATAGAAACCACATGATGGTGGTGTACTGACACATAGAAACCACATGATGGTGGTGTACTGACACATAGAAACCACATGATGGTGGTGTACTGACATAGAAACCACATGATGGTGGTGTACTGACACATAGAAACCACATGATGGTGGTGTACTGACACATAGAAACCACATGATGGTGGTGTACTGACACATAGAAACCACATGATGGTGGTGTACTGACACATAGAAACCACATGATGGTGGT